>NW_027475018.1:0-18429 GCF_050947335.1 Megachile rotundata | reverse complement strand
TGAGTTAGATTGATAATAATAACAGTAATAAGTATAGTAATTGTCGTTCTATCGATCATTTAAGCATAATATGGGTAATAATATGAGTCAGATTGATAATAATAACAGTAATATGTATAGTAATTGTCGTTCTATCGATAATATAAGCATAATATTGCTAATAATATGAGTTAGATTGATAATACTAAGAGTAGTGAGTATAGTAGTTCTCGTTCTATCGATCATATAAGCATAATAAGGCTAATAATATGAGTTAGATTGATAATAATAAGAGTAATAAGTATAGTAATTGTCGTTCTCTCGATCATATAAGCATAATATGGCTAATAAGATGAGTTAGAGTGATAATACTAAGAGTAGTGAGTATAGTAATTCTCATTCTATCGATCATTTAAGCATAATATGGCTAATAATATGAGTTAGATTGATAATAATAAGAGTAACAACTAGAGTAATTGTCGTTCTATCGATCATATAAGCATAATATGGCTAATAATATGAGTTAGATTGATAATAATAACAGTAATAAGTATAGTAATTGTCGTTCTATCGTTAATATAGCCATAATATGGCTAATAATATGATTTAGATTGATAATACTAAGAGTAGTGAGTATAGTAATTCTCGTTCTATCGATCATATATGCATAATATGGCTAATAATATGAGTTAGATTGATAATAATAAGAGTAATAACTACAGTAATTGTCGTTCTATCGATCATATAAGCATAATAAGGCTAATAATATGATTTAGAGTGATAATACTAAGAGTAGTGAGTATAGTAATTCTCATTCTATCGATCATATAAGCATAATATGGCTAATAATATGAGTTAGATTGATAATAATAAGAGTAATGAGTATAGTAATTGTCGTTCTATCGATCATTTAAGCATAATATGGGTAATAATATGAGTTAGATTGATAATAATAAGAGTAGTGAGTATAGTAATTCTCGTGCTATCGATCATATAAGCATAATATGGCTAATAATATGAGTTAGATTGATAATAATAAGAGTAGTAACTACAGTAATTGTCGTTCTATCGATCATATAAGCATAATAAGGCTAATAATATGATTTAGAGTGATAATACTAAGAGTAGTGAGTATAGTAATTCTCATTCTATCGATCATATAAGCATAATATGGCTAATAATATGAGTTAGATTGATAACAATAAGAGTAATGAGTATAGTAATTGTCGTTCTATCTATCATTTAAGCATAATACGGGTAATAATATGAGTTAGATTGATAATAATAACAGTAATAAGTATAGTAATTGTCGTTCTATCGATAATATAACCATAATATGGCTAATAATATGATTTAGATTGATAATACTAAGAGTAGTGAGTATAGTAATTCTCGTTCTATCGATCATATATGCATAATATGGCTAATAATATGAGTTAGATTGATAATAATAACAGTAATAAGTATAGTAATTGTCGTTCTATCGATAATATAACCATAATATGGCTAGTAATATGAGTTAGATTGATAATACTAAGAGTAGTGAGTATAGTAATTCTCATTCTATCGATCATATAAGCATAATATGGCTAATAATATGAGTTAGATTGATAATAATAAGAGTAATGAGTATAGTAATTGTAGTTCTATCGATAATATAACCATAATATGGCGAATAATATGAGTTAGATTGATAATACTAAGAGTAGTGAGTATAGTAATTCTCGTTCTATCGATCATATAAGCATAATATGGCTAATAATATGAGTTAGATTGATAATAATAAGAGTAATAACTACAGTAATTGTCGTTCTATCGATCATATAAGCATAATAAGGCTAATAATATGAGTTAGAGTGATAATACTAAGAGTAGTGAGTATAGTAATTCTCATTCTATCGATCATATAAGCATAATATGGCTAATAATATGAGTTAGATTGATAATAATAAGAGTAATGAGTATAGTAATTGTAGTTCTATCGATCATATCGGCATAATATGGTTAATAATATGAGTTAGATTCATAATAATAAGAGTAATAAGTATAGTAATTGTCGTTCTATCGATCATATAAGCATAATATGGGTAATAATATGAGTTAGATTGATAATAATAAGAGTAGTGAGTATAGTAATTCTCGTGCTATCGATCATATAAGCATAATATGGCTAATAATATGAGTTAGATTGATAATAATAAGAGTAATAACTACAGTAATTGTCGTTCTATCGATCATATAAGCATAATAAGGCTAATAATATGATTTAGAGTGATAATACTAAGAGTAGTGAGTATAGTAATTCTCATTCTATCGATCATATAAGCATAATATGGCTAATAATATGAGTTAGATTGATAATAATAAGAGTAATGAGTATAGTAATTGTCGTTCTATCGATCATTTAAGCATAATATGGGTAATAATATGAGTTAGATTGATAATAATAAGAGTAGTGAGTATAGTAATTCTCGTGCTATCGATCATATAAGCATAATATGGCTAATAATATGAGTTAGATTGATAATAATAAGAGTAGTAACTACAGTAATTGTCGTTCTATCGATCATATAAGCATAATAAGGCTAATAATATGATTTAGAGTGATAATACTAAGAGTAGTGAGTATAGTAATTCTCATTCTATCGATCATATAAGCATAATATGGCTAATAATATGAGTTAGATTGATAATAATAAGAGTAATGAGTATAGTAATTGTCGTTCTATCTATCATTTAAGCATAATACGGGTAATAATATGAGTTAGATTGATAATAATAACAGTAATAAGTATAGTAATTGTCGTTCTATCGATAATATAACCATAATATGGCTAATAATATGATTTAGATTGATAATACTAAGAGTAGTGAGTATAGTAATTCTCGTTCTATCGATCATATATGCATAATATGGCTAATAATATGAGTTAGATTGATAATAATAAGAGTAATGAGTATAGTAATTGTAGTTCTATCGATCATTTAAGCATAATATGGCTAATAATATGAGTTAGATTGATAATAATAACAGTAATAAGTATAGTAATTGTCGTTCTATCGATAATATAACCATAATATGGCTAGTAATATGAGTTAGATTGATAATGCTAAGAGTAGTGAGTATAGTAATTCTCATTCTATCGATCATATAAGCATAATATGGCTAATAATATGAGTTAGATTGATAATAATAAGAGTAATGAGTATAGTAATTGTAGCTCTATCGATAATATAACCATAATATGGCTAATAATATGAGTTAGATTGATAATACTAAGAGTAGTGAGTATAGTAATTCTCGTTCTATCGATTATATAAGCATAATATGGCTAATAATATGAGTTAGATTGATAATAATAAGAGTAATAACTACAGTAATTGTCGTTCTATCGATCATATAAGCATAATAAGGCTAATAATATGAGTTAGAGTGATAATACTAAGAGTAGTGAGTATAGTAATTCTCATTCTATCGATCATATAAGCATAATATGGTTAATAATATGAGTTAGATTGATAATAATAAGAGTAATGAGTATAGTAATTGTAGATCTATCGATCATTTAAGCATCATATGGCTAATAATATGAGTTAGATTGATAATAATAACAGTAATAAGTATAGTAATTGTCGTTCTATCGATCACTTAAGCATAATATGGGTAATAATATGAGTCAGATTGATAATAATAACAGTAATAAGTATAGTAATTGTCGTTCTATCGATAATATAACCATAATATGGCGAATAATATGAGTTAGATTGATAATACTAAGAGTAGTGAGTATAGTAATTCTCGTTCTATCGAACATATATGCATAATATGGCTAATAATATGAGTTAGATTGATAATAATAAGAGTAATAACTACAGTAATTGTCGTTCTATCGATCATATAAGCATAATAAGGCTAATAATATGAGTTAGAGTGATAATACTAAGAGTAGTGAGTATAGTAATTCTCATTCTATCGATCATATAAGCATAATATGGCTAATAATATGAGTTAGATTGATAATAATAAGAGTAATGAGTATAGTAATTGTAGTTCTATCGATCATTTAAGCATAATATGGCTAATAATATGAGTCAGATTGATAATAATAAGAGTAATTAGTATAGTAATTGTCGTTCTATCGATCATATAAGCATAATATGGCTAATAATATGAGTTAGATTGATAATAATAACAGTATTAAGTATAGTAATTGTCGTTCTATCGATCATTTAAGCATAATATGGGTAATAATATGAGTCAGATTGATAATAATAACAGTAATATGTATAGTAATTGTCGTTCTATCGATAATATAAGCATAATATTGCTAATAATATGAGTTAGATTGATAATACTAAGAGTAGTGAGTATAGTAGTTCTCGTTCTATCGATCATATAAGCATAATAAGGCTAATAATATGAGTTAGATTGATAATAATAAGAGTAATAAGTATAGTAATTGTCGTTCTCTCGATCATATAAGCATAATATGGCTAATAAGATGAGTTAGAGTGATAATACTAAGAGTAGTGAGTATAGTAATTCTCATTCTATCGATCATTTAAGCATAATATGGCTAATAATATGAGTTAGATTGATAATAATAAGAGTAACAACTAGAGTAATTGTCGTTCTATCGATCATATAAGCATAATATGGCTAATAATATGAGTTAGATTGATAATAATAACAGTAATAAGTATAGTAATTGTCGTTCTATCGATCATTTAAGCATAATATGGGTAATAATATGAGTCAGATTGATAATAATAACAGTAATATGTATAGTAATTGTCGTTCTATCGATAATATAAGCATAATATTGCTAATAATATGAGTTAGATTGATAATACTAAGAGTAGTGAGTATAGTAGTTCTCGTTCTATCGATCATATAAGCATAATATGGCTAATAATATGAGTTAGATTGATAATAATAAGAGTAATAAGTATAGTAATTGTCGTTCTATCGATCATATAAGCATAATATGGCTAATAATATGAGTTAGATTGATAATACTAAGAGTAGTGAGTATAGTAATTCTCGTTCTATCGATCATATAAGCATAATATGGCTAATAATATGAGTTAGATTGATAATAAAAAGAGTAATGAGTATAGTAATTGTAGATCTATCGATCATTTAAGCATAATATGGCTAATAATATGAGTTAGATTGATAATAATAACAGTAATAAGTATAGTAATTGTCGTTCTATCGATAATATAACCATAATATGGCTAAGAATATGATTTAGATTGATAATACTAAGAGTAGTGAGTATAGTAATTCTCGTTCTATCGATCATATATGCATAATATGGCTAATAATATGAGTTAGATTGATAATAATAAGAGTAATGAGTATAGTAATTGTCGTTCTATCGATCATTTAAGCATAATATGGGTAATAATATGAGTCAGATTGATAATAATAACAGTAATAAGTATAGTAATTGTCGCTCTATCGATCATATAAGCATAATATGGCTAATAATATGAGTTAGATTGATAATACTAAGAGTAGTGAGTATAGTAATTCTCGTTCTATCGAACATATATGCATAATATGGCTAATAATATGAGTTAGATTGATAATAATAAGAGTAATAACTACAGTAATTGTCGTTCTATCGATCATATAAGCATAATAAGGCTAATAATATGAGTTAGAGTGATAATACTAAGAGTAGTGAGTATAGTAATTCTCATTCTATCGATCATATAAGCATAATATGGCTAATAATATGAGTTAGATTGATAATAATAAGAGTAATGAGTATAGTAATTGTAGTTCTATCGATCATTTAAGCATAATATGGCTAATAATATGAGTCAGATTGATAATAATAAGAGTAATTAGTATAGTAATTGTCGTTCTATCGATCATATAAGCATAATATGGCTAATAATATGAGTTAGATTGATAATAATAACAGTAATAAGTATAGTAATTGTCGTTCTATCGATCATTTAAGCATAATATGGGTAATAATATGAGTCAGATTGATAATAATAACAGTAATATGTATAGTAATTGTCGTTCTATCGATAATATAAGCATAATATTGCTAATAATATGAGTTAGATTGATAATACTAAGAGTAGTGAGTATAGTAGTTCTCGTTCTATCGATCATATAAGCATAATATGGCTAATAATATGAGTTAGATTGATAATAATAAGAGTAATAAGTATAGTAATTGTCGTTCTATCGATCATATAAGCATAATATGGCTAATAATATGAGTTAGATTGATAATACTAAGAGTAGTGAGTATAGTAATTCTCGTTCTATCGATCATATAAGCATAATATGGCTAATAATATGAGTTAGATTGATAATAATAAGAGTAATGAGTATAGTAATTGTAGATCTATCGATCATTTAAGCATAATATGGCTAATAATATGAGTTAGATTGATAATAATAACAGTAATAAGTATAGTAATTGTCGTTCTATCGATAATATAACCATAATATGGCTAAGAATATGATTTAGATTGATAATACTAAGAGTAGTGAGTATAGTAATTCTCGTTCTATCGATCATATATGCATAATATGGCTAATAATATGAGTTAGATTGATAATAATAAGAGTAATGAGTATAGTAATTGTCGTTCTATCGATCATTTAAGCATAATATGGGTAATAATATGAGTCAGATTGATAATAATAACAGTAATAAGTATAGTAATTGTCGCTCTATCGATCATATAAGCATAATATGGCTAATAATATGAGTTAGATTGATAATAATAAGAGTAGTGAGTATAGTAATTCTCGTTCTATCGATCATATAAGCATAATATGGCTAATAATATGAGTTAGATTGATAATAATAAGAGTAATACCTACAGTAATAGTCGTTCTATCGATCATATAAGCATAATAAGGCTAATAATATGAGTTAGAGTGATAATACTAAGAGTAGTGAGTATAGTAATTCTCATTCTATCGATCATATAAGCATAATATGGCTAATAATATGAGTTAGATTGATAATAATAAGAGTAATGAGTATAGTAATTGTAGTTCTATCGATCATATCGGCACAATATGGTTAATAATATGAGTTAGATTCATAATAATAAGAGTAATAAGTATAGTATTTGACGTTCTATCGATCATGTAAGCATAATATGGCTAATAATATGAGTTAGATTGATAATAATAAGAGTAACAACTACAGTAATTGTCGTTCTATCGATCATTTAAGCATAATATGGCTAATAATATGAGTTAGATTGATAATAATAACAGTAATAAGTATAGTAATTGTCGTTCTATCGATCATTTAAGCATAATATGGGTAATAATATGAGTCAGATTGATAATAATAACAGTAATAAGTATAGTAATTGTCGTTCTATCGATAATATAAGCATAATATTGCTAATAATATGAGTTAGATTGATAATACTAAGAGTAGTGAGTATAGTAGTTCTCGTTCTATCGATCATATAAGCATAATATGGCTAATAATATGAGTTAGATTGATAATAATAACAGTAATAAGTATAGTAATTGTCGTTCTATCGATAATATAACCATAATATGGCTAAGAATATGATTTAGATTGATAATACTAAGAGTAGTGAGTATACTAATTCTCGTTCTATCGATCATATATGCATAATATGGCTAATAATATGAGTTAGATTGATAATAATAAGAGTAATGAGTATAGTAATTGTCGTTCTATCGATCATTTAAGCATAATATGGGTAATAATATGAGTCAGATTGATAATAATAACAGTAATAAGTATAGTAATTGTCGTTCTATCGATCATATAAGCATAATATGGCTAATAATATGAGTTAGATTGATAATAATAAGAGTAGTGAGTATAGTAATTCTCGTTCTATCGATCATATAAGCATAATATGGCTAATAATATGAGTTAGATTGATAATACTAAGAGTAGTGAGTATGGTAATTCTCATTCTATCGATCATTTAAGCATAATATGGCTAATAATATGAGTTAGATTGATAATAATAACAGTAATAAGTATAGTAATTGTGGTTCTCTCGATCATATAAGCATAATATGGCTAATAATATGAGTTAGATTGATAATAATAAGAGTAATGAGTATAGTAATTGTAGATCTATCGATCATTTAAGCATAATATGGCTAATAATATGAGTTAGATTGATAATAATAAGAGTAATGAGTATAGTAATTGTAGATCTATCGATCATTTAAGCATAATATGGCTAATAATATGAGTTAGATTGATAATAATAACAGTAATAAGTATAGTAATTGTCGTTCTATCGATAATATAGCCATAATATGGCTAAGAATATGATTTAGATTGATAATACTAAGAGTAGTGAGTATAGTAATTCTCGTTCTATCGATCATATATGCATAATATGGCTAATAATATGAGTTAGATTGATAATAATAAGAGTAATGAGTATAGTAATTGTCGTTCTATCGATCATTTAAGCATAATATGGGTAATAATATGAGTCAGATTGATAATAATAACAGTAATAAGTATAGTAATTGTCGCTCTATCGATCATATAAGCATAATATGGCTAATAATATGAGTTAGATTGATAATAATAGGAGTAGTGAGTATAGTAATTCTCGTTCTATCGATCATATAAGCATAATATGGCTAATAATATGAGTTAGATTGATAATAATAAGAGTAATACCTACAGTAATAGTCGTTCTATCGATCATATAAGCATAATAAGGCTAATAATATGAGTTAGAGTGATAATACTAAGAGTAGTGAGTATAGTAATTCTCATTCTATCGATCATATAAGCATAATATGGCTAATAATATGAGTTAGATTGATAATAATAAGAGTAATGAGTATAGTAATTGTAGTTCTATCGATCATATCGGCACAATATGGTTAATAATATGAGTTAGATTCATAATAATAAGAGTAATAAGTATAGTATTTGTCGTTCTATCGATCATGTAAGCATAATATGGCTAATAATATGAGTTAGATTGATAATAATAAGAGTAACAACTACAGTAATTGTCGTTCTATCGATCATTTAAGCATAATATGGCTAATAATATGAGTTAGATTGATAATAATAACAGTAATAAGTATAGTAATTGTCGTTCTATCGATCATTTAAGCATAATATGGGTAATAATATGAGTCAGATTGATAATAATAACAGTAATAAGTATAGTAATTGTCGTTCTATCGATAATATAAGCATAATATTGCTAATAATATGAGTTAGATTGATAATACTAAGAGTAGTGAGTATAGTAGTTCTCGTTCTATCGATCATATAAGCATAATATGGCTAATAATATGAGTTAGATTGATAATAATAAGAGTAATAAGTATAGTAATTGTCGTTCTATCGATCATATAAGCATAATATGGCTAATAATATGAGTTAGATTGTTAATACTAAGAGTAGTGAGTATAGTAATTCTCGTTCTATCGATCATATAAGCATAATATGGCTAATAATATGAGTTAGATTGATAATAATAAGAGTAATGAGTATAGTAATTGTAGTTCTATCGATCATATCGGCACAATATGGTTAATAATATGAGTTAGATTCATAATAATAAGAGTAATAAGTATAGTATTTGTCGTTCTATCGATCATGTAAGCATAATATGGCTAATAATATGGGTTAGATTGATAATAATAAGAGTAACAACTACAGTAATTGTCGTTCTATCGATCATTTATGCATAATATGGCTAATAATATGAGTTAGATTGATAATAATAACAGTAATAACTATAGTAATTGTCGTTCTATCGATCATTTAAGCATAATATGGGTAATAATATGAGTCAGATTGATAATAATAAGAGTAATGAGTATAGTAATTGTAGATCTATCGATCATTTAAGCATAATAGGGCTAGTAATATGAGTTAGATTGATAATACTAAGAGTAGTGAGTATGGTAATTCTCGTTCTATCGATCATATAAGCATAATATGGCTAATAATATGAGTTAGATTGATAATAATAAGAGTAATAACTACAGTAATTGTCGTTCTATCGATCATATAAGCATAATAAGGCTAATAATATGAGTTAGAGTGATAATACTAAGAGTAGTGAGTATAGTAATTCTCATTCTATCGATCATATAAGCATAATATGGCTAATAATATGAGTTAGATTGATAATAATAAGAGTAATGAGTATAGTAATTGTAGTTCTATCGATCATATCGGCATAATATGGTTAATAATATGAGTTAGATTCATAATAATAAGAGTAATAAGTATAGCAATTGTCGTTCTATCGATCATATAAGCATAATATGGCTAATAATATGAGTTAGATTGATAATAATAAGAGTAATGAGTATAGTAATTGTCGTTCTATCGATCATTTAAGCATAATATGGGTAATAATATGAGTTAGATTGATAATAATAAGAGTAGTGAGTATAGTAATTCTCGTGCTATCGATCATATAAGCATAATATGGCTAATAATATGAGTTAGATTGATAATAATAAGAGTAGTAACTACAGTAATTGTCGTTCTATCGATCATATAAGCATAATAAGGCTAATAATATGATTTAGAGTGATAATACTAAGAGTAGTGAGTATAGTAATTCTCATTCTATCGATCATATAAGCATAATATGGCTAATAATATGAGTTAGATTGATAATAATAAGAGTAATGAGTATAGTAATTGTCGTTCTATCTATCATTTAAGCATAATACGGGTAATAATATGAGTTAGATTGATAATAATAACAGTAATAAGTATAGTAATTGTCGTTCTATCGATAATATAACCATAATATGGCTAATAATATGATTTAGATTGATAATACTAAGAGTAGTGAGTATAGTAATTCTCGTTCTATCGATCATATATGCATAATATGGCTAATAATATGAGTTAGATAGATAATAATAAGAGTAATGAGTATAGTAATTGTAGTTCTATCGATCATTTAAGCATAATATGGCTAATAATATGAGTTAGATTGATAATAATAACAGTAATAAGTATAGTAATTGTCGTTCTATCGATCATTTAAGCATAATATGGGTAATAATATGAGTCAGATTGATAATAATAACAGTAATAAGTATAGTAATTGTCGTTCTATCGATAATATAAGCATAATATTGCTAATAATATGAGTTAGATTGATAATACTAAGAGTAGTGAGTATAGTAGTTCTCGTTCTATCGATCATATAAGCATAATATGGCTAATAATATGAGTTAGATTGATAATAATAAGAGTAATAAGTATAGTAATTGTCGTTCTATCGATCATATAAGCATAATATGGCTAATAATATGAGTTAGATTGATAATACTAAGAGTAGTGAGTATAGTAATTCTCGTTCTATCGATCATATAAGCATAATATGGCTAATAATATGAGTTAGATTGATAATAATAAGAGTAATGAGTATAGTAATTGTAGTTCTATCGATCATATCGGCACAATATGGTTAATAATATGAGTTAGATTCATAATAATAAGAGTAATAAGTATAGTATTTGTCGTTCTATCGATCATGTAAGCATAATATGGCTAATAATATGACTTAGATTGATAATAATAAGAGTAACAACTACAGTAATTGTCGTTCTATCGATCATTTAAGCATAATATGGCTAATAATATGAGTTAGATTGATAATAATAACAGTAATAACTATAGTAATTGTCGTTCTATCGATCATTTAAGCATAATATGGGTAATAATATGAGTCAGATTGATAATAATAAGAGTAATGAGTATAGTAATTGTAGATCTATCGATCATTTAAGCATAATAGGGCTAGTAATATGAGTTAGATTGATAATACTAAGAGTAGTGAGTATGGTAATTCTCGTTCTATCGATCATATAAGCATAATATGGCTAATAATATGAGTTAGATTGATAATAATAAGAGTAATAACTACAGTAATTGTCGTTCTATCGATCATATAAGCATAATAAGGCTAATAATATGAGTTAGAGTGATAATACTAAGAGTAGTGAGTATAGTAATTCTCATTCTATCGATCATATAAGCATAATATGGCTAATAATATGAGTTAGATTGATAATAATAAGAGTAATGAGTATAGTAATTGTAGTTCTATCGATCATATCGGCATAATATGGTTAATAATATGAGTTAGATTCATAATAATAAGAGTAATAAGTATAGCAATTGTCGTTCTATCGATCATATAAGCATAATATGGCTAATAATATGAGTTAGATTGATAATAATAAGAGTAATGAGTATAGTAATTGTCGTTCTATCGATCATTTAAGCATAATATGGGTAATAATATGAGTTAGATTGATAATAATAAGAGTAGTGAGTATAGTAATTCTCGTGCTATCGATCATATAAGCATAATATGGCTAATAATATGAGTTAGATTGATAATAATAAGAGTAGTAACTACAGTAATTGTCGTTCTATCGATCATATAAGCATAATAAGGCTAATAATATGATTTAGAGTGATAATACTAAGAGTAGTGAGTATAGTAATTCTCATTCTATCGATCATATAAGCATAATATGGCTAATAATATGAGTTAGATTGATAATAATAAGAGTAATGAGTATAGTAATTGTCGTTCTATCTATCATTTAAGCATAATACGGGTAATAATATGAGTTAGATTGATAATAATAACAGTAATAAGTATAGTAATTGTCGTTCTATCGATAATATAACCATAATATGGCTAATAATATGATTTAGATTGATAATACTAAGAGTAGTGAGTATAGTAATTCTCGTTCTATCGATCATATATGCATAATATGGCTAATAATATGAGTTAGATAGATAATAATAAGAGTAATGAGTATAGTAATTGTAGTTCTATCGATCATTTAAGCATAATATGGCTAATAATATGAGTTAGATTGATAATAATAACAGTAATAAGTATAGTAATTGTCGTTCTATCGATCATTTAAGCATAATATGGGTAATAATATGAGTCAGATTGATAATAATAACAGTAATAAGTATAGTAATTGTCGTTCTATCGATAATATAAGCATAATATTGCTAATAATATGAGTTAGATTGATAATACTAAGAGTAGTGAGTATAGTAGTTCTCGTTCTATCGATCATATAAGCATAATATGGCTAATAATATGAGTTAGATTGATAATAATAAGAGTAATAAGTATAGTAATTGTCGTTCTATCGATCATATAAGCATAATATGGCTAATAATATGAGTTAGATTGATAATACTAAGAGTAGTGAGTATAGTAATTCTCGTTCTATCGATCATATAAGCATAATATGGCTAATAATATGAGTTAGATTGATAATAATAAGAGTAATGAGTATAGTAATTGTAGTTCTATCGATCATATCGGCACAATATGGTTAATAATATGAGTTAGATTCATAATAATAAGAGTAATAAGTATAGTATTTGTCGTTCTATCGATCATGTAAGCATAATATGGCTAATAATATGAGTTAGATTGATAATAATAAGAGTAACAACTACAGTAATTGTCGTTCTATCGATCATTTAAGCATAATATGGCTAATAATATGAGTTAGATTGATAATAATAACAGTAATAAGTATAGTAATTGTCGTTCTATCGATCATTTAAGCATAATATGGGTAATAATATGAGTCAGATTGATAATAATAAGAGTAATGAGTATAGTAATTGTAGATCTATCGATCATTTAAGCATAATATGGCTAGTAATATGAGTTAGATTGATAATACTAAGAGTAGTGAGTATGGTAATTCTCGTTCTATCGATCATATAAGCATAATATGGCTAATAATATGAGTTAGATTGATAATAATAAGAGTAATAACTACAGTAATTGTCGTTCTATCGATCATATAAGCATAATAAGGCTAATAATATGAGTTAGAGTGATAATACTAAGAGTAGTGAGTATAGTAATTCTCATTCTATCGATCATATAAGCATAATATGGCTAATAATATGAGTTAGATTGATAATAATAAGAGTAATGAGTATAGTAATTGTAGTTCTATCGATCATATCGGCATAATATGGTTAATAATATGAGTTAGATTCATAATAATAAGAGTAATAAGTATAGTAATTGTCGTTCTATCGATCATATAAGCATAATATGGCTAATAATATGAGTTAGATTGATAATAATAAGAGTAATAAGTATAGTAATTGTCGTTCTCTCGATCATATAAGCATAATATGGCTAATAATATGAGTTAGATTGATAATACTAAGAGTTGTGAGTATAGTAATTCTCGTTCTATCGATCATATAAGCATAATATGGCTAATAATATGAGTTAGATTGATAATAATAAGAGTAATGAGTATAGTAATTGTAGATCTATCGATCATTTAAGCATCATATGGCTAATAATATGAGTTAGATTGATAATAATAACAGTAATAAGTATAGTAATTGTCGTTCTATCGATAATATAGCCATAATATGGCTAATAATATGATTTAGATTGATAATACTAAGAGTAGTGAGTATAGTAATTCTCGTTCTATCGATCATATATGCATAATATGGCTAATAATATGAGTTAGATTGATAATAATAAGAGTAATAACTACAGTAATTGTCGTTCTATCGATCATATAAGCATAATAAGGCTAATAATATGATTTAGAGTGATAATACTAAGAGTAGTGAGTATAGTAATTCTCATTCTATCGATCATATAAGCATAATATGGCTAATAATATGAGTTAGATTGATAATAATAAGAGTAACAACTACAGTAATTGTCGTTCTATCGATCATTTAAGCATAATATGGCTAATAATATGAGTTAGATTGATAATAATAACAGTAATAAGTATAGTAATTGTCGTTCTATCGATCATTTAAGCATAATATGGGTAATAATATGAGTCAGATTGATAATAATAAGAGTAATGAGTATAGTAATTGTAGATCTATCGATCATTTAAGCATAATATGGCTAGTAATATGAGTTAGATTGATAATACTAAGAGTAGTGAGTATGGTAATTCTCGTTCTATCGATCATATAAGCATAATATGGCTAATAATATGAGTTAGATTGATAATAATTAGAGTAATAACTACAGTAATTGTCGTTCTATCGATCATATAAGCATAATAAGGCTAATAATATGAGTTAGAGTGATAATACTAAGAGTAGTGAGTATAGTAATTCTCATTCTATCGATCATATAAGCATAATATGGCTAATAATATGAGTTAGATTGATAATAATAAGAGTAATGAGTATAGTAATTGTAGTTCTATCGATCATATCGGCATAATATGGTTAATAATATGAGTTAGATTCATAATAATAAGAGTAATAAGTATAGTAATTGTCGTTCTATCGATCATATAAGCATAATATGGGTAATAATATGAGTTAGATTGATAATAATAAGAGTAGTGAGTATAGTAATTCTCGTGCTATCGATCATATAAGCATAATATGGCTAATAATATGAGTTAGATTGATAATAATAAGAGTAATAACTACAGTAATTGTCGTTCTATCGATCATATAAGCATAATAAGGCTAATAATATGATTTAGAGTGATAATACTAAGAGTAGTGAGTATAGTAATTCTCATTCTATCGATCATATAAGCATAATATGGCTAATAATATGAGTTAGATTGATAATAATAAGAGTAATGAGTATAGTAATTGTCGTTCTATCGATCATTTAAGCATAATATGGGTAATAATATGAGTTAGATTGATAATAATAAGAGTAGTGAGTATAGTAATTCTCGTGCTATCGATCATATAAGCATAATATGGCTAATAATATGAGTTAGATTGATAATAATAAGAGTAGTAACTACAGTAATTGTCGTTCTATCGATCATATAAGCATAATAAGGCTAATAATATGATTTAGAGTGATAATACTAAGAGTAGTGAGTATAGTAATTCTCATTCTATCGATCATATAAGCATAATATGGCTAATAATATGAGTTAGATTGATAATAATAAGAGTAATGAGTATAGTAATTGTCGTTCTATCTATCATTTAAGCATAATACGGGTAATAATATGAGTTAGATTGATAATAATAACAGTAATAAGTATAGTAATTGTCGTTCTATCGATAATATAACCATAATATGGCTAATAATATGATTTAGATTGATAATACTAAGAGTAGTGAGTATAGTAATTCTCGTTCTATCGATCATATATGCATAATATGGCTAATAATATGAGTTAGATTGATAATAATAAGAGTAATGAGTATAGTAATTGTAGTTCTATCGATCATTTAAGCATAATATGGCTAATAATATGAGTTAGATTGATAATAATAACAGTAATAAGTATAGTAATTGTCGTTCTATCGATAATATAACCATAATATGGCTAGTAATATGAGTTAGATTGATAATACTAAGAGTAGTGAGTATAGTAATTCTCATTCTATCGATCATATAAGCATAATATGGCTAATAATATGAGTTAGATTGATAATAATAAGAGTAATGAGTATAGTAATTGTAGCTCTATCGATAATATAACCATAATATGGCTAATAATATGAGTTAGATTGATAATACTAAGAGTAGTGAGTATAGTAATTCTCGTTCTATCGATCATATAAGCATAATATGGCTAATAATATGAGTTAGATTGATAATAATAAGAGTAATAACTACAGTAATTGTCGTTCTATCGATCATATAAGCATAATAAGGCTAATAATATGAGTTAGAGTGATAATACTAAGAGTAGTGAGTATAGTAATTCTCATTCTATCGATCATATAAGCATAATATGGTTAATAATATGAGTTAGATTGATAATAATAAGAGTAATGAGTATAGTAATTGTAGATCTATCGATCATTTAAGCATCATATGGCTAATAATATGAGTTAGATTGATAATAATAACAGTAATAAGTATAGTAATTGTCGTTCTATCGATCACTTAAGCATAATATGGGTAATAATATGAGTCAGATTGATAATAATAACAGTAATAAGTATAGTAATTGTCGTTCTATCGATAATATAAGCATAATATGGCTAATAATATGAGTTAGATTGATAATACTAAGAGTAGTGAGTATAGTAGTTCTCGTTCTATCGATCATATAAGCATAATATGGCTAATAATATGAGTTAGATTGATAATAATAAGAGTAATAAGTATAGTAATTGTCGTTCTATCGATCATATAAGCATAATATGGCTAATAATATGAGTTAGATTGATAATAATGAGAGTAATGAGTATAATAATTGTAGATCTATCGATCATTTAAGCATAATATGGCTAATAATATGAGTTAGATTGATAATAATAACAGTAATAAGTATAGTAATTGTCGTTCTATCGATAATATAACCATAATATGGCTAATAATATGAGTTAGATTGATAATACTAAGAGTAGTGAGTATAGTAATTCTCGTTCTATCGAACATATATGCATAATATGGCTAATAATATGAGTTAGATTGATAATAATAAGAGTAATAACTACAGTAATTGTCGTTCTATCGATCATATAAGCATAATAAGGCTAATAATATGAGTTAGAGTGATAATACTAAGAGTAGTGAGTATAGTAATTCTCATTCTATCGATCATATAAGCATAATATGGCTAATAATATGAGTTAGATTGATAATAATAAGAGTAATGAGTATAGTAATTGTAGTTCTATCGATCATTTAAGCATAATATGGCTAATAATATGAGTCAGATTGATAATAATAAGAGTAATTAGTATAGTAATTGTCGTTCTATCGATCATATAAGCATAATATGGCTAATAATATGAGTTAGATTGATAATAATAACAGTAATAAGTATAGTAATTGTCGTTCTATCGATCATTTAAGCATAATATGGGTAATAATATGAGTCAGATTGATAATAATAACAGTAATATGTATAGTAATTGTCGTTCTATCGATAATATAAGCATAATATTGCTAATAATATGAGTTAGATTGATAATACTAAGAGTAGTGAGTATAGTAGTTCTCGTTCTATCGATCATATAAGCATAATAAGGCTAATAATATGAGTTAGATTGATAATAATAAGAGTAATAAGTATAGTAATTGTCGTTCTCTCGATCATATAAGCATAATATGGCTAATAAGATGAGTTAGAGTGATAATACTAAGAGTAGTGAGTATAGTAATTCTCATTCTATCGATCATTTAAGCATAATATGGCTAATAATATGAGTTAGATTGATAATAATAAGAGTAACAACTAGAGTAATTGTCGTTCTATCGATCATATAAGCATAATATGGCTAATAATATGAGTTAGATTGATAATAATAACAGTAATAAGTATAGTAATTGTCGTTCTATCGATCATATAAGCATAATATGGGTAATAATATGAGTCAGATTGATAATAATAACAGTAATATGTATAGTAATTGTCGTTCTATCGATAATATAAGCATAATATTGCTAATAATATGA
>NW_027475017.1:0-18566 GCF_050947335.1 Megachile rotundata | reverse complement strand
CGAGAATTACTATACTCACTACTCTTAGTATTATCAATCTAACTCATATTATTAGCCATGTTATGCTTATATTATCGATAGAACGACAATTGCTATACTTATTACTTTTATTATTATCAATCCAACTCATATTATTAGCCATATTATGCTTAAATGATCGATAGAACTACAATTACTGTACTCACTACTCTTAGTATTATCAATCTAACTCATATTATTAGCCATATTATGCTAATATGATCGAGAGAACGATAATTACTATACTTATTACACTCACTGTTATCAATCTAACTCATATTATTAACCATATTATGCAAATTTGATCGATAGAACGACAATCACTATACTTATTACTCTTATTATTATCAACCTAACTCATATTATTAGCCATATTATGCTTATATGATCGATAGAACGACAATTACTATACTTATTACTCTTATTATTATGAATCTAACTCATATTATTAACCATATTATGCAGATATGATCGATAGAACTACAATTACTATACTCATTACTCTTATTATTATGAATCTAACTCTTATTATTAGCCATATTATGCTTATATGATCGAGAGAACGACAATTACTATACCCATTACTCTTATTATTATCAATCTAACTCATATTATTAGCCATATTATGCTTATATGATCGATAGAACGAGAATTACTATACTCACTACTCTGAGTATTATCAATCTAACCCATATTATTAGCCATATTATGCTTATATGATCGATAGAACGAGAATTACTATACTCACTACTCTTAGTATTATCAATCTAACTCATATTATTAGCCATATTATGCTTATATTATCGGTAGAACGACAATTACTATACTTATTACTGTTATTACTATCAATCTAACTCATATTATTAGCCATATTATGCTTAAATGATCGATAGAACGACAATTACTATACTTATTACTCTTATTATTATGAATCTAACTCATATTATTAGCCATATTATGCTTATATGAGCAATAGAACTACAATTACTATACTTATTACTCTTATTATTATCAATCTAACTCATATTATTAACCATATTATGCAGATATGATCGATAGCACGACATTTACTATACTTACTACTCTTATTATTATCAATCCAACTCATATTATTAGCCATATTATGCTTAAATGATAGATAGAACTACAATTACTATACTCATTACTCTTATTATTATCAATCTAATCCATATTATTAGCCATATTATGCTTATATGATCGATAGAACGAGAATTACTATACTCACTACTCTTAGTATTATCAATCTAACTCATATTATTAGCCATATTATGCTTATATTATCGACAGAGCGACAATTACTATACTTATTACTGTTATTACTATCAATCTAACTCATATTATTAGCCATATTATGCTTAAATGATCGATAGAACGACAATTCCTATTCTTATTACTCTTATTATTATCAATCTAACTCATATTATTAGCCATATTATGCTTATATGATCGATAGAACGACAATTACTACACTTATTACTCTTATTATTATGAATCTAACTCATATTATTAACCATATTATGCAGATATGATCGATAGAACTACAATTACTATACTCATTACACTTATTATTATCAATCTAACTCATATTATTGGCCATATTATGCTTATATGATCGATAGCACGACATTTGCTATACCTAGTACTCCTATTATTATGGATCTAACTCATATTATTAACCATATTATGCAGATATGATCTATAGAACTACAATTACTATACTTATTACTCTTATTATCATCAATCTAACTCATATTATTGGCCATATTATGCTTAAATGATCGATAGAACGACAATTACTATACTTATTACTCTTATTATTATTAATCTAATTCATATTATTAACCATATTATGCTAATATGATCGATAGAACGACAATTACTATACTTATTACACTCACTGTTATCAATCTAACTCATATTATTAACCATATTGTGCAGATATGATCGATAGCACGACATTTACTATACACATTACTCTTACTATTATCAATCTAACTCATATTATTAACCATATTATGCAGATATGATCGATAGCACGACATTTACTATACTTACTACTCTTATTATTATCAATCTAACTCATATTATTAGCCATATTATGCTTAAATGATCGATAGAACGACAATTACTATACTTATTACTGTTATTATTATCAATCTAACTCATTCTATTAGCCATATTATGCTTATATGATCGATAGAACGACAATTACTATGCATATTACTCTTATTATTATCAATCTAACTCATATTATTAGCCATATTATGGTTATATGATTGACAGGACGACAATTACTATACTTATTACACTCACTGTTATCAATCTAACTCATATTATTAACCATATTATGCAAATTTGATCGATAGAACGACAATCACTATACTTATTACTCTTATTATTATCAACCTAACTCATATTATTAGCCATATTATGCTTATATGATCGATAGAACGACAATTACTACACTTATTACTCTTATTATTATGAATCTAACTCATATTATTAACCATATTATGCAGATATGATCGATAGAACTACAATTACTATACTCATTACTCTTATTATTATCAATCTAACTCTTATTATTAGCCATATTATGCTTATAATATCGATAGAACGACAATTACTATACTTATTACTGTTATTATTATCAATCTAACTCATATTATGAGCCATATTATGCTTAAATGATCGATAGAACTACAATTACTATACTCATTACTCTTATTATTATCAATCTAACCCATATTATTAGCCATATTATGCTTATATGATCGATAGAACGAGAATTACTATACTCACTACTATTAGTATTATCAATCCAACTCATATTATTAGCCATATTATGCTTAAATGATCGGTAGAACTACAATTACTATACTCACTGCTCTTAGTATTATCAATCTAACTCATATTATTAGCCATATTATGCTTATATGATCGATAGAACGACAATTACTATGCATATTACTCTTATTATTATCAATCTAACTCATATTATTAGCCATATTATGGTTATATGATTGACAGGACGACAATTACTATACTTATTACACTCACTGTTATCAATCTAACTCATATTATTAACCATATTATGCAAATTTGATCGATAGAACGACAATCACTATACTTATTACTCTTATTATTATCAACCTAACTCATATTATTAGCCATATTATGCTTATATGATCGATAGAACGACAATTACTACACTTATTACTCTTATTATTATCAATCTAACTCATATTATTAGCCATATTATGCTTATATTATCGGTAGAACGACAATTACTATACTTATTACTGTTATTACTATCAATCTAACTCATATTATTAGCCATATTATGCTTAAATGATCGATAGAACGACAATTACTATACTTATTACTCTTATTATTATGAATCTAACTCATATTATTAGCCATATTATGCTTATATGAGCAATAGAACTACAATTACTATACTTATTACTCTTATTATTATCAATCTAACTCATATTATTAACCATATTATGCAGATATGATCGATAGCACGACATTTACTATACTTACTACTCTTATTATTATCAATCCAACTCATATTATTAGCCATATTATGCTTAAATGATAGATAGAACTACAATTACTATACTCATTACTCTTATTATTATCAATCTAATCCATATTATTAGCCATATTATGCTTATATGATCGATAGAACGAGAATTACTATACTCACTACTCTTAGTATTATCAATCTAACTCATATTATTAGCCATATTATGCTTATATTATCGACAGAGCGACAATTACTATACTTATTACTGTTATTACTATCAATCTAACTCATATTATTAGCCATATTATGCTTAAATGATCGATAGAACGACAATTCCTATTCTTATTACTCTTATTATTATCAATCTAACTCATATTATTAGCCATATTATGCTTATATGATCGATAGAACGACAATTACTACACTTATTACTCTTATTATTATGAATCTAACTCATATTATTAACCATATTATGCAGATATGATCGATAGAACTACAATTACTATACTCATTACTCTTATTATTATCAATCTAACTCATATTATTGGCCATATTATGCTTATATGATCGATAGAACGAGAATTACTATACTCACTACTCTTAGTATTATCAATCTAACTCATATTATTAGCCATATTATGCTTAAATGATCGATAGAACGGCAATTACTATACTTATTACTCTTATTATTATCAATTTAACTCATATTATTACCCATATTATGCTTATATGATCGATAGAACGACAATTACTCTACTTATAACTCTTATTATTATCAATCTAACTCATATTATTAACCATATTATGCAGATATGATCGATAGCACGACATTTGCTATACCTAGTACTCCTATTATTATGGATCTAACTCATATTATTAACCATATTATGCAGATATGATCTATAGAACTACAATTACTATACTCATTACTCTTATTATTATCAATCTAACTCATATTATTAGCCATATTATGCTTATATGATCGACAGAACGACAATTACTATACTTATTACACTCACTATTATCAATCTAACTCATATTATTAACCATATTATGCAGATATGATCGATAGCACGACATTTACTATACTTATTACTCTTATTATCATCAATCTAACTCATATTATTGGCCATATTATGCTTAAATGATCGATAGAACGACAATTACTATACTTATTACTCTTATTATTATTAATCTAATTCATATTATTAACCATATTATGCTAATATGATCGATAGAACGACATTTACTATACTTACTACTCTTATTATTATCAATCTAACTCATATTATTAGCCATATTATGCTTAAATGATCGATAGAACGACAATTACTATACTTATTACTGTTATTATTATCAATCTAACTCATTCTATTAGCCATATTATGCAGATATGATCGATAGAACGACAATTACTATGCATATTACTCTTATTATTATCAATCTAACTCATATTATTAGCCATATTATGGTTATATGATTGACAGGACGACAATTACTATACTTATTACACTCACTGTTATCAATCTAACTCATATTATTAACCATATTATGCAAATTTGATCGATAGAACGACAATCACTATACTTATTACTCTTATTATTATCAACCTAACTCATATTATTAGCCATATTATGCTTATATGATCGATAGAACGACAATTACTACACTTATTACTCTTATTATTATGAATCTAACTCATATTATTAACCATATTATGCAGATATGATCGATAGAACTACAATTACTATACTCATTATTCTTATTATTATCAATCTAACTCTTATTATTAGCCATATTATGCTTATAATATCGATAGAACGACAATTACTATACTTATTACTGTTATTATTATCAATCTAACTCATATTATGAGCCATATTATGCTTAAATGATCGATAGAACTACAATTACTATACTCATTACTCTTATTATTATCAATCTAACCCATATTATTAGCCATATTATGCTTATATGATCGATAGAACGAGAATTACTATACTCACTACTATTAGTATTATCAATCCAACTCATATTATTAGCCATATTATGCTTAAATGACCGGTAGAACTACAATTACTATACTCACTGCTCTTAGTATTATCAATCTAACTCATATTACTAGCCATATTATGCTTATATGATCGATAGAACGACAATTACTATGCATATTACTCTTATTATTATCAATCTAACTCATATTATTAGCCATATTATGGTTATATGATTGACAGGACGACAATTACTATACTTATTACACTCACTGTTATCAATCTAACTCATATTATTAACCATATTATGCAAATTTGATCGATAGAACGACAATCACTATACTTATTACTCTTATTATTATCAACCTAACTCATATTATTAGCCATATTATGCTTATATGATCGATAGAACGACAATTACTATACTTATTACTGTTATTATTATCAATCTAACTCATATTATGAGCCATATTATGCTTAAATGATCGATAGAACTACAATTACTATACTCATTACTCTTATTATTATCAATCTAACCCATATTATTAGCCATATTATGCTTACATGATCGATAGAACGAGAATTACTATACTCACTACTATTAGTATTATCAATCTAACTCATATTATTAGCCATATTATGCTTATATTGTCGATAGAACGACAATTACTATACTTATTACTGTTATTACTATCAATCTAACTCATATTATTAGCCATATTATGCTTAAATGATCGATAGAACGACAATTACTATACTTATTACTCTTATTATTATCAATCTAACTCATATTATTAACCATACTATACTTATATGATCGACAGAACGACAATTACTATACTTATTACACCCACTATTATCAATCTAACTCATATTATTAACCATGTTATGCAGATATGATCGATAGCACGACATTTACTATATTTATTACTCTTATTATTATCAACCGAACTCATATTATTAGCCATATTATGCTTATATGATCGATAGAACGACAATTACTATACTTATTATTCTTATTTTTATCAGCCCAACTCATATTATTCGCCATATTATGCTTAAATGATCGATAGAACGACAATTACTATACTTATTACTCTTATTATTATCAATCTAACTCATATTATTAACCATACTATACTTATATGATCGACAGAACAACAATTACTATACTTATTACACTTACTATTATCAATCTAACTCATATTATTAGCCATATTATGCTTATATGATCGGTAGAACGACAATTACTGTACTTATTGCTCTTATCATTATCGATCTAACTCATATAATTAACCATATTATGCAGATGTGATCGATAGAACTACAATTACTATACTCATTACTCTTAGTATTATCAATCTAACTCATATTATTAAACATATTATGCTTATATGATCGATAGAACGACAATTACTGTACTTATTACTCTTATCATTATCGATCTAACTCTTATTATTAGCCATATTATGCTTATAATATCGATAGAACGACAATTACTATACTTATTACTGTTATTATTATCAATCTAACTCATTCTATTAGCCATATTATGCTTATATGATCGATAGAACGACAATTACTACACTTATTACTATTATTATTATGAATCTAACTCATATTATTAACCGTATTATGCAGATATGATCGATAGAACTACAATTACTATACTCATTATTCTTATTATTATCAATCTAACTCTTATTATTAGCCATATTATGCTTATAATATCGATAGAACGACAATTACTATACTTATTACTGTTATTATTATCAATCTAACTCATATTATGAGCCATATTATGCTTAAATGATCGATAGAACTACAATTACTATACTCATTACTCTTATTATTATCAATCTAACCCATATTATTAGCCATATTATGCTTATATGATCGATAGAACGAGAATTACTATACTCACTACTATTAGTATTATCAATCCAACTCATATTATTAGCCATATTATGCTTAAATGACCGGTAGAACTACAATTACTATACTCACTGCTCTTAGTATTATCAATCTAACTCATATTACTAGCCATATTATGCTTATATGATCGATAGAACGACAATTACTATGCATATTACTCTTATTATTATCAATCTAACTCATATTATTAGCCATATTATGGTTATATGATTGACAGGACGACAATTACTATACTTATTACACTCACTGTTATCAATCTAACTCATATTATTAACCATATTATGCAAATTTGATCGATAGAACGACAATCACTATACTTATTACTCTTATTATTATCAACCTAACTCATATTATTAGCCATATTATGCTTATATGATCGATAGAACGACAATTACTATACTTATTACTGTTATTATTATCAATCTAACTCATATTATGAGCCATATTATGCTTAAATGATCGATAGAACTACAATTACTATACTCATTACTCTTATTATTATCAATCTAACCCATATTATTAGCCATATTATGCTTATATGATCGATAGAACGAGAATTACTATACTCACTACTATTAGTATTATCAATCTAACTCATATTATTAGCCATATTATGCTTATATTGTCGATAGAACGACAATTACTATACTTATTACTGTTATTACTATCAATCTAACTCATATTATTAGCCATATTATGCTTAAATGATCGATAGAACGACAATTACTATACTTATTACTCTTATTATTATCAATCTAACTCATATTATTAACCATACTATACTTATATGATCGACAGAACGACAATTACTATACTTATTACACCCACTATTATCAATCTAACTCATATTATTAACCATGTTATGCAGATATGATCGATAGCACGACATTTACTATATTTATTACTCTTATTATTATCAACCGAACTCATATTATTAGCCATATTATGCTTATATGATCGATAGAACGACAATTACTATACTTATTATTCTTATTTTTATCAGCCCAACTCATATTATTCGCCATATTATGCTTAAATGATCGATAGAACGACAATTACTATACTTATTACTCTTATTATTATCAATCTAACTCATATTATTAACCATACTATACTTATATGATCGACAGAACAACAATTACTATACTTATTACACTTACTATTATCAATCTAACTCATATTATTAGCCATATTATGCTTATATGATCGGTAGAACGACAATTACTGTACTTATTGCTCTTATCATTATCGATCTAACTCATATAATTAACCATATTATGCAGATATGATCGATAGAACTACAATTACTATACTCATTACTCTTAGTATTATCAATCTAACTCATATTATTAAACATATTATGCTTATATGATCGATAGAACGACAATTACTGTACTTATTACTCTTATCATTATCGATCTAACTTATTATTAGCCATATTATGCTTATAATATCGATAGAACGACAATTACTATACTTATTACTGTTATTATTATCAATCTAACTCATTCTATTAGCCATATTATGCTTATATGATCGATAGAACGACAATTACTACACTTATTACTATTATTATTATGAATCTAACTCATATTATTAACCGTATTATGCAGATATGATCGATAGAACTACAATTACTATACTCATTACTCTTATTATTATCAATCTAATTCTTATTATTAGCCATATTATGCTTATAATATCGATAGAACGACAATTACTATACTTATTAATGTTATTATTATCAATCTAACTCATATTATGAGCCATATTATGCTTAAATGATCGATAGAACTACAATTACTGTACTCATTACTCTTATTATTATCAATCTAACCCATATTATTAGCCATATTATGCTTATATGATCGATAGAACGAGAATTACTATACTCACTACTATTAGTATTATCAATCTAACTCATATTATTAGCCATATTATGCTTATATTGTCGATAGAACGACAATTACTATACTTATTACTGTTATTACTATCAATCTAACTCATATTATTAGCCATATTATGCTTAAATGATCGATAGAACGACAATTACTATACTTATTACACTCACTGTTATCAATCTAACTCATATTATTAACCATATTATGCAGATATGATCGATAGAACGACAATTACTATACTTATTACTCTTATTATTATCAATCTAACTCATATTATTAACCATATTATGCTTATATGATCGATAGAACGGCAATTACGCTACTTATTACTCTTATTATTATCAATCTAACTGATATTATTAACCATATTATGCAGATATGATTCGATAGCACGACATTTGCTATACCTATTACTCTTATTATTATGAATCTAACTCATATTATTAACCATATTATGCAGATATGATCTATAGAACTACAGTTACTATACTCATTACTCTTATTATTATCAATCTAACTCATATTATTAGCCATATTATGCTTACATGATCGATAGAACGACAATTACTATACTTATTACTCTTATGATTATCAATTTAACTCATATTATTACCCATATTATGCTTATATTATCGATAGAACGACAATTACTATACTTATTACTCTTATTATTATGAATCTAACTCATATTATTAACCATATTATGCAGATATGATCGATCGAACGACAATTACTATACTTATTACTCTTATTATTATCAATCTAACTCATATTAATAACCATATTATGCTTATATGATCGATAGAACGGCAATTACTCTACTTATTACTCTTATTATTATCAATCTAACTGATATTATTAACCATATTATGCAGATATGATTCGATAGCACGACATTTGCTATACCTATTACTCTTATTATTATGAATCTAACTCATATTATTAACCATATTATGCAGATATGATCTATAGAACTACAGTTACTATACTCACTACTCTTAGTATTATCAATCTAACTCATATTATTAGCCATATTATGTTTATATTATCGATAGAACGACAATTACTATACTTATTACTCTTATTATTATCAATCTAATTCATATTATTAACCATATTATGCTAATATGATCGGTAGAACGACAATTACTATACTTATTACACTCACTGTTATCAATCTAACTCATATTATTAACCATATTGTGCAGATATGATCGATAGCACGACATTTACTATACACGTTACTCTTACTATTATCAATCTAACTCATATTATTAACCATATTATGCAGATATAATCGATAGCACGACATTTACTATACACATTACTCTTACTATTATCAATCTAACTCCTATTATTAACCATATTATGCAGATATGATCGATAGCACGACATTTACTATACTTACTACTCTTATTATTATCAATCTAACTCATATTATTAGCCATATTATGCTTAAATGATCGATAGAACGACAATTACTATACTTATTACTCTTATTATTATGAATCTAACTCATATTATTAGCCATATTATGCTAATATGATCGAGAGAACGATAATTACTATACTTATTACACTCACTGTTATCAATCTAACTCATATTATTAACCATATTATGCAAATTTGATCGATAGAACGACAATCACTATACTTATTACTCTTATTATTATCAACCTAACTCATATTATTAGCCATATTATGCTTATATGATCGATAGAACGACAATTACTATACTTATTACTCTTATTATTATGAATCTAACTCATATTATTAACCATATTATGCAGATATGATCGATAGAACTACAATTACTATACTCATTACTCTTATTATTATGAATCTAACTCTTATTATTAGCCATATTATGCTTATATGATCGAGAGAACGACAATTACTATACCCATTACTCTTATTATTATCAATCTAACTCATATTATTAGCCATATTATGCTTATATGATCGATAGAACGAGAATTACTATACTCACTACTCTGAGTATTATCAATCTAACCCATATTATTAGCCATATTATGCTTATATGATCGATAGAACGAGAATTACTATACTCACTACTCTTAGTATTATCAATCTAACTCATATTATTAGCCATATTATGCTTATATTATCGGTAGAACGACAATTACTATACTTATTACTGTTATTACTATCAATCTAACTCATATTATTAGCCATATTATGCTTAAATGATCGATAGAACGACAATTACTATACTTATTACTCTTATTATTATGAATCTAACTCATATTATTAACCATATTATGCAGATATGATCGATAGAACTACAATTACTATACTCATTACTCTTATTATTATGAATCTAACTCTTATTATTAGCCATATTATGCTTATATGATCGAGAGAACGACAATTACTATACCCATTACTCTTATTATTATCAATCTAACTCATATTATTAGCCATATTATGCTTATATGATCGATAGAACGAGAATTACTATACTCACTACTCTGAGTATTATCAATCTAACCCATATTATTAGCCATATTATGCTTATATGATCGATAGAACGAGAATTACTATACTCACTACTCTTAGTATTATCAATCTAACTCATATTATTAGCCATATTATGCTTATATTATCGGTAGAACGACAATTACTATACTTATTACTGTTATTACTATCAATCTAACTCATATTATTAGCCATATTATGCTTAAATGATCGATAGAACTACAATTACTATACTCACCACTCTTAGTATTATCAATCTAACTCATATTATTAGCCATATTATGCTTATATGATCGATAGAACGACAATTACTATACTCATTAATCTTATTATTATCAATCTAACCCATATTATTAGCCATATTATACTTATATGATCGATAGAACGAGAAATACTATACTCACTACTCTTAGTATTATCAATCTAACTCATATTATTAGCCATATTATGTTTATATTATCGATAGAACGACAATTACTATACTTATTACTCTTATTATTATCAATCTAATTCATATTATTAACCATATTATGCTAATATGATCGGTAGAACGACAATTACTATACTTACTACACTCACTGTTATCAATCTAACTCATATTATTAACCATATTGTGCAGATATGATCGATAGCACGACATTTACTATACACGTTACTCTTACTATTATCAATCTAACTCATATTATTAACCATATTATGCAGATATAATCGATAGCACGACATTTACTATACACATTACTCTTACTATTATCAATCTAACTCCTATTATTAACCATATTATGCAGATATGATCGATAGCACGACATTTACTATACTTACTACTCTTATTATTATCAATCTAACTCATATTATTAGCCATATTATGCTTAAATGATCGATAGAACGACAATTACTATACTTATTACTCTTATTATTATGAATCTAACTCATATTATTAGCCATATTATGCTTATATGAGCAATAGAACTACAATTACTATACTTATTACTCTTATTATTATCAATCTAACTCATATTATTAACCATATAATGCAGATATGATCGATAGCACGACATTTACTATACTTACTACTCTTATTATTATCAATCTAACTCATATTATTAGCCATATTATGCTTCTATGATCGATAGAACGAGAATTACTATACTCACTACTCTTAGTATTATCAATCTAACTCATATTATTAGCCATGTTATGCTTATATTATCGATAGAACGACAATTGCTATACTTATTACTTTTATTATTATCAATCCAACTCATATTATTAGCCATATTATGCTTAAATGATCGATAGAACTACAATTACTGTACTCACTACTCTTAGTATTATCAATCTAACTCATATTATTAGCCATATTATGCTAATATGATCGAGAGAACGATAATTACTATACTTATTACACTCACTGTTATCAATCTAACTCATATTATTAACCATATTATGCAAATTTGATCGATAGAACGACAATCACTATACTTATTACTCTTATTATTATCAACCTAACTCATATTATTAGCCATATTATGCTTATATGATCGATAGAACGACAATTACTATACTTATTACTCTTATTATTATGAATCTAACTCATATTATTAACCATATTATGCAGATATGATCGATAGAACTACAATTACTATACTCATTACTCTTATTATTATGAATCTAACTCTTATTATTAGCCATATTATGCTTATATGATCGAGAGAACGACAATTACTATACCCATTACTCTTATTATTATCAATCTAACTCATATTATTAGCCATATTATGCTTATATGATCGATAGAACGAGAATTACTATACTCACTACTCTGAGTATTATCAATCTAACCCATATTATTAGCCATATTATGCTTATATGATCGATAGAACGAGAATTACTATACTCACTACTCTTAGTATTATCAATCTAACTCATATTATTAGCCATATTATGCTTATATTATCGGTAGAACGACAATTACTATACTTATTACTGTTATTACTATCAATCTAACTCATATTATTAGCCATATTATGCTTAAATGATCGATAGAACGACAATTACTATACTTATTACTCTTATTATTATGAATCTAACTCATATTATTAACCATATTATGCAGATATGATCGATAGAACTACAATTACTATACTCATTACTCTTATTATTATGAATCTAACTCTTATTATTAGCCATATTATGCTTATATGATCGAGAGAACGACAATTACTATACCCATTACTCTTATTATTATCAATCTAACTCATATTATTAGCCATATTATGCTTATATGATCGATAGAACGAGAATTACTATACTCACTACTCTGAGTATTATCAATCTAACCCATATTATTAGCCATATTATGCTTATATGATCGATAGAACGAGAATTACTATACTCACTACTCTTAGTATTATCAATCTAACTCATATTATTAGCCATATTATGCTTATATTATCGGTAGAACGACAATTACTATACTTATTACTGTTATTACTATCAATCTAACTCATATTATTAGCCATATTATGCTTAAATGATCGATAGAACGACAATTACTATACTTATTACTCTTATTATTATGAATCTAACTCATATTATTAGCCATATTATGCTTATATGAGCAATAGAACTACAATTACTATACTTATTACTCTTATTATTATCAATCTAACTCATATTATTAACCATATTATGCAGATATGATCGATAGCACGACATTTACTATACTTACTACTCTTATTATTATCAATCCAACTCATATTATTAGCCATATTATGCTTAAATGATAGATAGAACTACAATTACTATACTCATTACTCTTATTATTATCAATCTAATCCATATTATTAGCCATATTATGCTTATATGATCGATAGAACGAGAATTACTATACTCACTACTCTTAGTATTATCAATCTAACTCATATTATTAGCCATATTATGCTTATATTATCGACAGAGCGACAATTACTATACTTATTACTGTTATTACTATCAATCTAACTCATATTATTAGCCATATTATGCTTAAATGATCGATAGAACGACAATTCCTATTCTTATTACTCTTATTATTATCAATCTAACTCATATTATTAGCCATATTATGCTTATATGATCGATAGAACGACAATTACTACACTTATTACTCTTATTATTATGAATCTAACTCATATTATTAACCATATTATGCAGATATGATCGATAGAACTACAATTACTATACTCATTACACTTATTATTATCAATCTAACTCATATTATTGGCCATATTATGCTTATATGATCGATAGCACGACATTTGCTATACCTAGTACTCCTATTATTATGGATCTAACTCATATTATTAACCATATTATGCAGATATGATCTATAGAACTACAATTACTATACTTATTACTCTTATTATCATCAATCTAACTCATATTATTGGCCATATTATGCTTAAATGATCGATAGAACGACAATTACTATACTTATTACTCTTATTATTATTAATCTAATTCATATTATTAACCATATTATGCTAATATGATCGATAGAACGACAATTACTATACTTATTACACTCACTGTTATCAATCTAACTCATATTATTAACCATATTGTGCAGATATGATCGATAGCACGACATTTACTATACACATTACTCTTACTATTATCAATCTAACTCATATTATTAACCATATTATGCAGATATGATCGATAGCACGACATTTACTATACTTACTACTCTTATTATTATCAATCTAACTCATATTATTAGCCATATTATGCTTATATGATCGATAGAACGACAATTACTACACTTATTACTATTATTATTATGAATCTAACTCATATTATTAACCGTATTATGCAGATATGATCGACAGAACTACAATTACTATACTCATTACTCTTATTATTATCAATCTAATTCTTATTATTAGCCATATTATGCTTATAATATCGATAGAACGACAATTACTATACTTATTAATGTTATTATTATCAATCTAACTCATATTATGAGCCATATTATGCTTAAATGATCGATAGAACTACAATTACTGTACTCATTACTCTTATTATTATCAATCTAACCCATATTATTAGCCATATTATGCTTATATGATCGATAGAACGAGAATTACTATACTCACTACTATTAGTATTATCAATCTAACTCATATTATTAGCCATATTATGCTTATATTGTCGATAGAACGACAATTACTATACTTATTACTGTTATTACTATCAATCTAACTCATATTATTAGCCATATTATGCTTAAATGATCGATAGAACGACAATTACTATACTTATTACACTCACTGTTATCAATCTAACTCATATTATTAACCATATTATGCAGATATGATCGTTAGAACGACAATTACTATACTTATTACTCTTATTATTATCAATCTAACTCATATTATTAACCATATTATGCTTATATGATCGATAGAACGGCAATTACTCTACTTATTACTCTTATTATTATCAATCTAACTGATATTATTAACCATATTATGCAGATATGATTCGATAGCACGACATTTGCTATACCTATTACTCTTATTATTATGAATCTAACTCATATTATTAACCATATTATGCAGATATGATCTATAGAACTACAGTTACTATACTCATTACTCTTATTATTATCAATCTAACTCATATTATTAGCCATATTATGCTTACATGATCGATAGAACGACAATTACTATACTTATTACTCTTATGATTATCAATTTAACTCATATTATTACCCATATTATGCTTATATTATCGATAGAACGACAATTACTATACTTATTACTCTTATTATTATGAATCTAACTCATATTATTAACCATATTATGCAGATATGATCGATCGAACGACAATTACTATACTTATTACTCTTATTATTATCAATCTAACTCATATTAATAACCATATTATGCTTATATGATCGATAGAACGACAATTACTGTACTTATTACTCTTATCATTATCGATCTAACTCTTATTATTAGCCATATTATGCTTATAATATCGATAGAACGACAATTACTATACTTATTACTGTTATTATTATCAATCTAACTCATTCTATTAGCCATATTATGCTTATATGATCGATAGAACGACAATTACTATGCATATTACTCTTATTATTATCAATCTAACTCATATTATTAGCCATATTATGGTTATATGATTGACAGGACGACAATTACTATACTTATTACACTCACTGTTATCAATCTAACTTATATTATTAACCATATTATGCAAATTTGATCGATAGAACGAGAATCACTATACTTATTACTCTTATTATTATCAACCTAACTCATATTATTAGCCATATTATGCTTATATGATCGATAGAACGACAATTACTACACTTATTACTATTATTATTATGAATCTAACTCATATTATTAACCATATTATGCAGATATGATCGATAGAACTACAATTACTATACTCATTACTCTTATTATTATCAATCTAACTCTTATTATTAGCCATATTATGCTTATAATATCGATAGAACGACAATTACTATACTTATTACTGTTATTATTATCAATCTAACTCATATTATGAGCCATATTATGCTTAAATGATCGATAGAATTACAATTACTGTACTCATTACTCTTATTATTATCAATCTAACCCATATTATTAGCCATATTATGCTTATATGATCGATAGAACGAGAATTACTATACTCACTACTATTAGTATTATCAATCTAACTCATATTATTAGCCATATTATGCTTATATTGTCGATAGAACGACAATTACTATACTTATTACTGTTATTACTATCAATCTAACTCATATTATTAGCCATATTATGCTTAAATGATCGATAGAACGACAATTACTATACTTATTACACTCACTGTTATCAATCTAACTCATGTTATTAACCATATTATGCAGATATGATCGATAGCACGACATTTACTATACCGATTACTCTTATTATTATCAGCCTAACTCATATTATTAGCCATATTATGCTTATATGATCGACAGAACGACAACTACTATACTTATTACACTCACTGTTATCAATCTAACTCATATTATTAGCCATATTATGCTTATATGATCGATAGAACGACAATTACTATACTCATTACTCTTATTATTATCAATCTAACTCATATTATTAGCCATATTATGCTTATATTATCGATAGAACGACAACTACTATACTTATTACTGTTATTATTATCAATCTAACTCATATTATTAGCCATATTATGCTTAAATGATCGATAGAGCGACAATTACTATACTTATTACTCTTATTATTATCAATCTAACTCATATTATTAGCCATATTATGCTTATATGATCGATAGAACGACAAATACTATACTTATTACTCTTATTATTATCAATCTAACTCATATTATTAACCATATTATGCTAATATGATCGATAGAACGACAATTACTATACTTATTACACCCACTATTATCAATCTAACTCATATTATTAACCATGTTATGCAGATATGATCGATAGCACGACATTTACTATATTTATTACTCTTATTATTATCAACCTAACTCATATTATTAGCCATATTATGCTTATATGATCGATAGAACAACAATTACTATACTTATTATTCTTATTTTTATCAGCCCAACTCATATTATTCGC
>NW_027475016.1:0-18651 GCF_050947335.1 Megachile rotundata | reverse complement strand
AGGACGACAATTACTATTCTCATTACTCTTATTATTATCAATCTAACTCATATTATTAGCCATATTATGCTTACATGATCGATAGTACGACAATTACTATACTCATTACTCTTATTATTATCAACCTAACTCATATTATTAGCCATATTATGCTTATATGATCGATACGACGACAATTACTATACTCATTACTCTTATTATTATCAATCTAACTCATATTATTAGCCATATTATGCTAATATGATCGATATAACGACAATTAATATACTTATTACTCTTATTATTATCAATCTAACTCATATTATTAGCCATATTATGCTTCTATGATCGATAGAACGACAATTACTATACTTATTACACTCACTGTTATCAATCCAACTCATATTATTAACAATATTATGCAGATATGATCGATAGGACGACAATTACTATACTCATTACTCTTATTATTATCAATCTAACTCATATTATTAGCCATATTATGCTCATATGATCGATAGAACGACAATTACTATACTTATTACACTCACTGTTATCAATCCAACTCATATTATTAACAATATTATGCAGATGTGATCGATATAACGACAATTACTATACTTATTACACTCACTGTTATCAATCAAACTCATATTATTAGCCACATTATGGTTATATGACCGATAGAACGACAATTACTATACTTATTACTCTTATTATTATCATTCTAACTCATATTATTAGCCATATTATGCTTATATGATCGATAGGACGACAATTACTATACTCATTACTCTTATTATTATCAATCTAACTCATATTATTAGCCATATTATGCTTATATGATCGATATAACGACAATCACTACACTTATTACACTTATTATTCTCAATCAAACTCATATTATTAGCCATATTATGCTTATATGATCGATAGAACGACAATTACTATACTTATTACACTCACTGTTATCAATCCAACTCATATTATTAAGAATATTATGCAGATATGATCGATAGGACGACAATTACTATACTCATTACTCTTATTATTATCAATCTAACTCATATTATTAGCCATATTATGCTCATATGATCGATAGAACGACAATTACTATACTTATTACACTCACTGTTATCAATCCAACTCATATTATTAACAATATTATGCAGATATGATCGATATAACGACAATTACTATACTTATTACACTCACTGTTATCAATCAAACTCATATTATTAGCCATATTATGGTTATATGACCGATAGAACGACAATTACAATACTTATTAATCTTATTATTATCAATCTAACTCATATTATTAGCCATATTATGCTTATATGATCGATAGAACGACAATTACTATACTCATTACGCTTATTATTATCAATCTAACTCATATTATTAGCCATATTATGCCTATATGATCGATAGGACGACAATTACTATACTCATTACTCTTATTATTATCAATCTAACTCATATTATTAGCCATATTATGGTTATATGACCGATAGAACGACAATTACTATGCTTATTAAACTTATTATTATCAATCAAACTCATATTATTAGCCATATTATGGTTATATGACCGATAGAACGACAATTACTATACTTATTACTCTTATTATTATCATTCTAACTCATATTATTAGCCATATTATGCTTATATGATCGATAGGACGACAATTACTAAACTCATTACTCTTATTATTATCAATCTAACTCATATTATTAGCCATATTATGCTTATATGATCGATAGAACGACAATTACTATACTTATTACTCTTATTATTATCAATCTAACTCATATTATTAGCCATATTATGCTTATATGATCGATAGGACGACAATTACTATACTCATTACTCTTATTATTATCAATCTAACTCTTATTATTAGCCATATTATGCTCATATGATCGATAGAACGACAATTACTATACTTATTACACTCACTGTTATCAATCCAACTCATATCATTAACAATATTATGCAGATATGATCGATATAACGACAATTACTATACTTATTACACTCACTGTTGTCAATCAAACTCATATTATTAGCCATATTATGGTTATATGACCGATAAAACGACAATTACAATACTTATTAATCTTATTATTATCAATCTAACTCATATTATTAGCCATATTATGCTTATATGATCGATAGAATGACAATTACTATACTTATTACACTTATTATTATCAATCTAACTCATATTATAAGCCATATTATGCTTATATGATCGATAGGACGACAATTACTATTCTCATTACTCTTTTTATTATCAATCTAACTCATATGATTAGCCATATTATGCTTACATGATCGATAGTACGACAATTACTATACTCATTACTCTTATTATTATCAACCTAACTCATATTATTAGCCATATTATGCTTATATGATCGATATAACGACAATTAATATACTTATTACTCTTATTATTATCAATCTAACTCATATTATTAGCCATATTATGCTTATATGATCGATAGGACGACAATTACTATACTCATTACTCTTATTATTATCAATCTAACTCATATTATTAGCCATATTATGCTCATATGATCGATAGAACGACAATTACTATACTTATTACACTCACTGTTATCAATCCAACTCATATCATTAACAATATTATGCAGATATGATCGATATAACGACAATTACTATACTTATTACACTCACTGTTGTCAATCACATATTATTAGCCATATTATGGTTATATGACCGATAAAACGACAATTACAATACTTATTAATCTTATTATTATCAATCTAACTCATATTATTAGCCATATTATGCTTATATGATCGATAGAATGACAATTACTATACTTATTACACTTATTATTATCAATCTAACTCATATTATAAGCCATATTATGCTTATATGATCGATAGGACGACAATTACTATTCTCATTACTCTTATTATTATCAATCTAACTCATATTATTAGCCATATTATGCTTATATGATCGATAGAACGACAATTACTATACCTATTACTCTCATTATTATCAATCTAACTCATATTATTAGCCATATTATGGTTATATGACCGATAGAACGACAATTACTATGCTTATTAAACTTATTATTATCAATCTAACTCATATTATTAGCCATATTATGCTTATATGATCGATAGGACGACAATTACTATACTCATTACTCTTATCATTATCAATCTAACTCATATTATTAGCCATATTATGCTTATATGATCGATAGAACGACAATCACTACACTTATTACACTTATTATTATCAATCTAACTCATATTATTAGCCATATTATGCTTATATGATCGATAGAACAACAATTACTATACTTATTACACTCACTGTTATCAATCCAACTCATATTATTAACAATATTATGCAGATATGATCGATAGGACGACAATTACTATACTCATTACTCTTATTATTATCAATCTAACTCATATTATTAGCCATATTATGCTTATATGATCGATAGAATGACAATTACTATACTCATTACTCTTATTATTATCAACCTAACTCATATTATTAGCCATATTATGCTTATATGATCGATACGACGACAATTACTATACTCATTACTCTTATTATTATCAATCTAACTCATATTATTAGCCATATTATGCTAATATGATCGATATAACGACAATTAATATACTTATTACTCTTATTATTATCAATCTAACTCATATTATTAGCCATATTATGCTTATATGATCGATATAACGACAATTACTATACTTATTACACTCACTGTTATCAATCAAACTCATATTATTAGCCATATTATGGTTATATGACCGATAGAACGACAATTACTATACTTATTACTCTTATTATTATCATTCTAACTCATATTATTAGCCATATTATGCTTATATGATCGATAGAACGACAATCACTACACTTATTACACTTATTATTATCAATCTAACTCATATTATTAGCCATATTATGCTTATATGATCGATAGAACGACAATCACTACACTTATTACACTTATTATTATCAATCTAACTCATATTATTAGCCATATTATGCTTTTATGATCGATAGGACGACAATTACTATACTCATTACTCTTATTATTATCAATCTAACTCATATTATTAGCCATATTATGCTTATATGATCGATATAACGACAATTACTATACTTATTACACTCACTGTTATCAATCAAACTCATATTATTAGCCATATTATGGTTATATGACCGATAGAACGACAATTACTATACTTATTACTCTTATTATTATCATTCTAACTCATATTATTAGCCATATTATGCTTATATGACCGATAGGACGACAATTACTATACTCATTACTCTTATTATTATCAATCTAACTCCTATTATTAGCCATATTATGCTTATATGATCGATAGGACGACAATTACTATTCTCATTACTCTTATTATTATCAATCTCACTCATATTATTAGCCATATTATGCTTACATGATCGATAGTACAACAATTACTATACTCATTACTCTTATTATTATCAACCTAACTCATATTATTAGCCATATTATGCTTATATGATCGATACGACGACAATTACTATACTCATTACTCTTATTATTATCAATCTAACTCATATTATTAGCCATATTATGCTTATATGATCGATATAACGACAATTAATATACTTATTACACTCACTGTTATCAATCCAACTCATATTATTAACAATATTATGCAGATATGATCGATATAATGACAATTAATATACTTATTATCTTATTATTATCAATCTTACTCATATTATTAGCCATATATTCTTATATGATCGATAGGACGCCAATTACTATACTCATTACTCTTATTATTATCAATCTAACTCATATTATTAGCCATATTATGCTTATATGATCGATAGTACGACAATTACTATACTCATTACTCTTATTATTATTAACCTAACTCATATTATTAGCCATATTATGCTTATATGATCGATACGACTACAATTAATATACTTATTACTCTTATTATTATCAATCTAACTCATATTATTAGCCATATTATTCTTATATGATCGATAGAACGACAATCACTACACTTATTACACTTATTATTATCAATCTAACTCATATTATTAGCCATATTATGCTTATATGATCGATAGAACGACAATTACTATACTTATTACTCTCATTATTATCAATCTAACTCATATTATTAGCCATATTATGCTTATATGATCGATAGAATGACAATTACTATACTTATTACACTTATTATTATCAATCTAACTCATATTATAAGCCATATTATGCTTATATGATCGATAGGACGACAATTACTATTCTCATTACTCTTATTATTATCAATCTCACTCATATTATTAGCCATATTATGCTTACATGATCGATAGTACAACAATTACTATACTCATTACTCTTATTATTATCAACCTAACTCATATTATTAGCCATATTATGCTTATATGTTCGATACGACGACAATTACTATACTCATTACTCTTATTATTATCAATCTAACTCATATTATTAGCCATATTATGCTTATATGATCGATATAACGACAATTAATATACTTATTACACTCACTGTTATCAATCCAACTCATATTATTAACAATATTATGCAGATATGATCGATATAACGACAATTAATATACTTATTATCTTATTATTATCAATCTAACTCATATTATTAGCCATATTATGCTTATATGATCGATAGGACGCCAATTACTATACTCATTACTCTTATTATTATCAATCTAACTCATATTATTAGCCATATTATGGTTATATGATCGATAGTACGACAATTACTATACTCATTACTCTTATTATTATTAACCTAACTCATATTATTAGCCATATTATGCTTATATGATCGATAGGACGACAATTACTATACTCATTACTCTTATTATTATCATTCTAACTCATATTATTTGCCATATTATGCTTATATGATCGATAGAATGACAATTACTATACTTATTAGTCTTATTATTATCAAACTAACTCATATTATTAGACATATTATGCTTATATGATCGATAGGACGACAATTACTATACTCATTACTCTTATTATTATCAATCTAACTCATATTATTAGCCATATTATGCTCATATGATCGATAGAACGACAATTACTATACTTATTACACTCACTGTTATCAATCCAACTCATATTATTAACAATATTATGCACATATGATCGATATAACGACAATTAATATACTTATTATCTTATTATTATCAATCTAACTCATATTATTAGCCATATTATGCTTATATGATCGATAGAACGACGATTACTATACTTATTAATCTTATTATTCTCAATCTAACTCATATTGTAAGCGATATTATGCTTATATGATCGATAGGACGACAATTACTATACCTATTACTCTCATTATTATCAATCTAACTCATATTATTAGCCATATTATGGTTATATGACCGATAGAACGACAATTACTATGCTTATTAAACTTATTATTATCAATCTAACTCATATTATTAGCCATATTATGCTTATATGATCGATAGGACGACAATTACTATACTCATTACTCTTATCATTATCAATCTAACTCATATTATTAGCCATATTATGCTTATATGATCGATAGAACGACAATCACTACACTTATTACACTTATTATTATCAATCAAACTCATATTATTAGCCATATTATGCTTATATGATCGATAGAACAACAATTACTATACTTATTACACTCACTGTTATCAATCCAACTCATATTATTAACAATATTATGCAGATATGATCGATAGGACGACAATTACTATACTCATTACTCTTATTATTATCAATCTAACTCATATTATTAGCCATATTATGCTTATATGATCGATAGAACGACGATTACTATACTTATTAATCTTATTATTCTCAATCTAACTCATATTGTAAGCGATATTATGCTTATATGATCGATAGGACGACAATTACTCTACTTATTAATCTTATTATTATCAATCTAACTCACATTATTAGCCATATTATGCTCATATGATCGATAGAATGACAATTACTATACTTATTACACTTATTATTATCAATCTAACTCATATTATTAGCCATATTATGCTTATATGATCGATAGGACGACAATTACTATACTCATTACTCTTATTATTATCAATCTTACTCATATTATTAGCCATATTATGCTTATATGATCGATATAACGACAATTAATATACTTATTACTCTCATTATTATCAATCTAACTCATATTATTAGCCATATTATGGTTATATGACCGATAGAACGACAATTACTATGCTTATTAAACTTATTATTATCAATCAAACTCATATTATTAGCCATATTATGGTTATATGACCGATAGAACGACAATTACTATACTTATTACTCTTATTATTATCATTCTAACTTATATTATTAGCCATATTATGCTTATATGATCGATAGGACGACAATTACTAAACTCATTACTCTTATTATTATCAATCTAACTCATATTATTAGCCATATTATGCTTATATGATCGATAGAACGACAATTACTATACTTATTACTCTTATTATTATCAATCTAACTCATATTATTAGCCATATTATGCTTATATGATCGATAGGACGACAATTACTATACTCATTACTCTTATTATTATCAATCTAACTCATATTATTAGCCATATTATGCTCATATGATCGATAGAACGACAATTACTATACTTATTACACTCACTGTTATCAATCCAACTCATATCATTAACAATATTATGCAGATATGATCGATATAACGACAATTACTATACTTATTACACTCACTGTTGTCAATCAAACTCATATTATTAGCCATATTATGGTTATATGACCGATAAAACGACAATTACAATACTTATTAATCTTATTATTATCAATCTAACTCATATTATTAGCCATATTATGCTTATATGATCGATAGAATGACAATTACTATACTTATTACACTTATTATTATCAATCTAACTCATATTATAAGCCATATTATGCTTATATGATCGATAGGACGACAATTACTATTCTCATTACTCTTATTATTATCAATCTAACTCATATGATTAGCCATATTATGCTTACATGATCGATAGTACGACAATTACTATACTCATTACTCTTATTATTATCAACCTAACTCATATTATTAGCCATATTATGCTGATATGATCGATAGAACGACAATTACTATACTTATTACACTCACTGTTATCAATCCAACTCATATTATTAACAATATTATGCAGATATGATCGATAGGACGACAATTACTATACTCATTACTCTTATTATTATCAATCTAACTCATATTATTAGCCATATTATGCTTATATGATCGATATAACGACAATTACTATACTTATTACACTCACTGTTATCAATCAAACTCATATTATTAGCCATATTATGGTTATATGACCGATAGAACGACAATTACTATACTTATTACTCTTATTATTATCAATCTAACTCATATTATTAGCCATATTATGCTTATATGATCGATAGGACGACAATTACTATACTCATTACTCTTATTATTATCAATCTAACTCATATTATTAGCCATATTATGCTCATATGATCGATAGAACGACAATTACTATACTTATTACACTCACTGTTATCAATCCAACTCATATCATTAACAATATTATGCAGATATGATCGATAGGACGACAATTACTATACTCATTACTCTTATTATTATCAATCTAACTCATATTATTAGCCATATTATGCTTATATGATCGATAGAACGACAATTACTATACTTATTACTCTTATTATTATCAATCTAACTCATATTATTAACAATATTATGCAGATATGATCGATAGGACGACAATTACTATACTCATTACTCTTATTATTATCAATCTAACTCATATTATTAGCCATATTATGCTCATATGATCGATAGAACGACAATTACTATACTTATTACACTCACTGTTATCAATCCAACTCATATTATTAACAATATTATGCAGATATGATCGATATAACGACAATTACTATACTTATTACACTCAGTGTTATCAATCAAACTCATATTATTAGCCATATTATGGTTATATGACCGATAGAACGACAATTACAATACTTATTAATCTTATTATTATCAATCTAACTCATATTATTAGCCATATTATGCTTATATGATCGATAGAATGACAATTACTATACTTATTACACTTATTATTATCAATCTAACTCATATTATAAGCCATATTATGCTTATATGATCGATAGGACGACAATTACTATTCTCATTACTCTTATTATTATCAATCTAACTCATATTATTAGCCATATTATGCTTACATGATCGATAGTACGACAATTACTATACTCATTACTCTTATTATTATCAACCTAACTCATATTATTAGCCATATTATGCTTATATGATCGATACGACGACAATTACTATACTCATTACTCTTATTATTATCAATCTAACTCATATTATTAGCCATATTATGCTAATATGATCGATATAACGACAATTAATATACTTATTACTCTTATTATTATCAATCTAACTCATATTATTAGCCATATTATGCTTATATGATCGATAGAACGACAATCACTACACTTATTACACTTATTATTATCAATCTAACTCATATTATTAGCCATATTATGCTTATATGATCGATAGAACGACAATTACTATACCTATTACTCTCATTATTATCAATCTAACTCATATTATTAGCCATATTATGGTTATATGACCGATAGAACGACAATTACTATGCTTATTAAACTTATTATTATCAATCTAACTCATATTATTAGCCATATTATGCTTATATGATCGATAGGACGACAATTACTATACTCATTACTCTTATTATTATCAATCTAACTCATATTATTAGCCATATTATGCTTATATGATCGATAGAACGACAATCACTACACTTATTACACTTATTATTATCAATCTAACTCATATTATTAGCCATATTATGCTTATATGATCGATAGAACGACAATTACTATACTTATTACACTCACCGTTATCAATCCAACTCATATTATTAACAATATTATGCAGATATGATCGATAGGACGACAATTACTATACTCATTACTCTTATTATTATCAATCTAACTCATATTATTAGCCATATTATGCTCATATGATCGATAGAACGACAATTACTATACTTATTACACTCACTGTTATCAATCCAACTCATATTATTAACAATATTATGCAGATATGATCGATATAACGACAATTACTATACTTATTACACTCACTGTTATCAATCAAACTCATATTATTAGCCATATTATGGTTATATGACCGATAGAACGACAATTACAATACTTATTAATCTTATTATTATCAATCTAACTCATATTATTAGCCATATTATGCTTATATGATCGATAGAATGACAATTACTCTTCTTATTACACTTATTATTATCAATCTAACTCATATTATAAGCCATATTATGCTTATATGATCGATAGGACGACAATTACTATTCTCATTACTCTTATTATTATCAATCTAACTCATATTATTAGCCATATTATGCTTACATGATCGATAGTACGACAATTACTATACTCATTACTCTTATTATTATCAACCTAACTCATATTATTAGCCATATTATGCTTATATGTTCGATACGACGACAATTACTATACTCATTACTCTTATTATTATCAATCTAACTCATATTATTAGCCATATTATGCTAATATGATCGATATAACGACAATTAATATACTTATTACTCTTATTATTATCAATCTAACTCATATTATTAGCCATATTATGCTTCTATGATCGATAGAACGACAATTACTATACTTATTACACTCACTGTTATCAATCCAACTCATATTATTAACAATATTATGCAGATATGATCGATAGGACGACAATTACTATACTCATTACTCTTATTATTATCAATCTAACTCATATTATTAGCCATATTATGCTCATATGATCGATAGAACGACAATTACTATACTTATTACACTCACTGTTATCAATCCAACTCATATTATTAACAATATTATGCAGATGTGATCGATATAACGACAATTACTATACTTATTACACTCACTGTTATCAATCAAACTCATATTATTAGCCACATTATGGTTATATGACCGATAGAACGACAATTACTATACTTATTACTCTTATTATTATCATTCTAACTCATATTATTAGCCATATTATGCTTATATGATCGATAGGACGACAATTACTATACTCATTACTCTTATTATTATCAATCTAACTCATATTATTAGCCATATTATGCTTATATGATCGATATAACGACAATCACTACACTTATTACACTTATTATTCTCAATCAAACTCATATTATTAGCCATATTATGCTTATATGATCGATAGAACGACAATTACTATACTTATTACACTCACTGTTATCAATCCAACTCATATTATTAAGAATATTATGCAGATATGATCGATAGGACGACAATTACTATACTCATTACTCTTATTATTATCAATCTAACTCATATTATTAGCCATATTATGCTCATATGATCGATAGAACGACAATTACTATACTTATTACACTCACTGTTATCAATCCAACTCATATTATTAACAATATTATGCAGATATGATCGATATAACGACAATTACTATACTTATTACACTCACTGTTATCAATCAAACTCATATTATTAGCCATATTATGGTTATATGACCGATAGAACGACAATTACAATACTTATTAATCTTATTATTATCAATCTAACTCATATTATTAGCCATATTATGCTTATATGATCGATAGAACGACAATTACTATACTCATTACGCTTATTATTATCAATCTAACTCATATTATTAGCCATATTATGCCTATATGATCGATAGGACGACAATTACTATACTCATTACTCTTATTATTATCAATCTAACTCATATTATTAGCCATATTATGGTTATATGACCGATAGAACGACAATTACTATGCTTATTAAACTTATTATTATCAATCAAACTCATATTATTAGCCATATTATGGTTATATGACCGATAGAACGACAATTACTATACTTATTACTCTTATTATTATCATTCTAACTCATATTATTAGCCATATTATGCTTATATGATCGATAGGACGACAATTACTAAACTCATTACTCTTATTATTATCAATCTAACTCATATTATTAGCCATATTATGCTTATATGATCGATAGAACGACAATTACTATACTTATTACTCTTATTATTATCAATCTAACTCATATTATTAGCCATATTATGCTTATATGATCGATAGGACGACAATTACTATACTCATTACTCTTATTATTATCAATCTAACTCTTATTATTAGCCATATTATGCTCATATGATCGATAGAACGACAATTACTATACTTATTACACTCACTGTTATCAATCCAACTCATATCATTAACAATATTATGCAGATATGATCGATATAACGACAATTACTATACTTATTACACTCACTGTTGTCAATCAAACTCATATTATTAGCCATATTATGGTTATATGACCGATAAAACGACAATTACAATACTTATTAATCTTATTATTATCAATCTAACTCATATTATTAGCCATATTATGCTTATATGATCGATAGAATGACAATTACTATACTTATTACACTTATTATTATCAATCTAACTCATATTATAAGCCATATTATGCTTATATGATCGATAGGACGACAATTACTATTCTCATTACTCTTTTTATTATCAATCTAACTCATATGATTAGCCATATTATGCTTACATGATCGATAGTACGACAATTACTATACTCATTACTCTTATTATTATCAACCTAACTCATATTATTAGCCATATTATGCTTATATGATCGATATAACGACAATTAATATACTTATTACTCTTATTATTATCAATCTAACTCATATTATTAGCCATATTATGCTTATATGATCGACAGGACGACAATTACTATACTCATTACTCTTATTATTATCAATCTAACTCATATCATTAGCCATATTATGCTTATATGATCGATAGAACGACAATCACTACACTTATTACACTTATTATTATCAATCTAACTCATATTATTAGCCATATTATGCTTATATGATCGATAGAACGACAATTACTATACTTATTACACTCACTGTTATCAATCCAACTCATATTATTAACAATATTATGCAGATATGATCGATAGGACGACAATTACTATACTCATTACTCTTATTATTATCAATCTAACTCATATTATTAGCCATATTATGCTTATATGATCGATATAACGACAATTACTATACTTATTACACTCACTGTTATCAATCAAACTCATATTATTAGCCATATTATGGTTATATGACCGATAGAACGACAATTACTATACTTATTACTCTTATTATTATCAATCTAACTCATATTATTAGCCATATTATGCTTATATGATCGATAGGACGACAATTACTATACTCATTACTCTTATTATTATCAATCTAACTCATATTATTAGCCATATTATGCTCATATGATCGATAGAACGACAATTACTATACTTATTACACTCACTGTTATCAATCCAACTCATATCATTAACAATATTATGCAGATATGATCGATAGGACGACAATTACTATACTCATTACTCTTATTATTATCAATCTAACTCATATTATTAGCCATATTATGCTTATATGATCGATAGAACGACAATTACTATACTTATTACTCTTATTATTATCAATCTAACTCATATTATTAACAATATTATGCAGATATGATCGATAGGACGACAATTACTATACTCATTACTCTTATTATTATCAATCTAACTCATATTATTAGCCATATTATGCTCATATGATCGATAGAACGACAATTACTATACTTATTACACTCACTGTTATCAATCCAACTCATATTATTAACAATATTATGCAGATATGATCGATATAACGACAATTACTATACTTATTACACTCAGTGTTATCAATCAAACTCATATTATTAGCCATATTATGGTTATATGACCGATAGAACGACAATTACAATACTTATTAATCTTATTATTATCAATCTAACTCATATTATTAGCCATATTATGCTTATATGATCGATAGAATGACAATTACTATACTTATTACACTTATTATTATCAATCTAACTCATATTATAAGCCATATTATGCTTATATGATCGATAGGACGACAATTACTATTCTCATTACTCTTATTATTATCAATCTAACTCATATTATTAGCCATATTATGCTTACATGATCGATAGTACGACAATTACTATACTCATTACTCTTATTATTATCAACCTAACTCATATTATTAGCCATATTATGCTTATATGATCGATACGACGACAATTACTATACTCATTACTCTTATTATTATCAATCTAACTCATATTATTAGCCATATTATGCTAATATGATCGATATAACGACAATTAATATACTTATTACTCTTATTATTATCAATCTAACTCATATTATTAGCCATATTATGCTTATATGATCGATAGAACGACAATCACTACACTTATTACACTTATTATTATCAATCTAACTCATATTATTAGCCATATTATGCTTATATGATCGATAGAACGACAATTACTATACCTATTACTCTCATTATTATCAATCTAACTCATATTATTAGCCATATTATGGTTATAACACCGATAGAACGACAATTACTATGCTTATTAAACTTATTATTATCAATCTAACTCATATTATTAGCCATATTATGCTTATATGATCGATAGGACGACAATTACTATACTCATTACTCTTATTATTATCAATCTAACTCATATTATTAGCCATATTATGCTTATATGATCGATAGAACGACAATCACTACACTTATTACACTTATTATTATCAATCTAACTCATATTATTAGCCATATTATGCTTATATGATCGATAGAACGACAATTACTATACTTATTACACTCACCGTTATCAATCCAACTCATATTATTAACAATATTATGCAGATATGATCGATAGGACGACAATTACTATACTCATTACTCTTATTATTATCAATCTAACTCATATTATTAGCCATATTATGCTCATATGATCGATAGAACGACAATTACTATACTTATTACACTCACTGTTATCAATCCAACTCATATTATTAACAATATTATGCAGATATGATCGATATAACGACAATTACTATACTTATTACACTCACTGTTATCAATCAAACTCATATTATTAGCCATATTATGGTTATATGACCGATAGAACGACAATTACAATACTTATTAATCTTATTATTATCAATCTAACTCATATTATTAGCCATATTATGCTTATATGATCGATAGAATGACAATTACTATACTTATTACACTTATTATTATCAATCTAACTCATATTATAAGCCATATTATGCTTATATGATCGATAGGACGACAATTACTATTCTCATTACTCTTATTATTATCAATCTAACTCATATTATTAGCCATATTATGCTTACATGATCGATAGTACGACAATTACTATACTCATTACTCTTATTATTATCAACCTAACTCATATTATTAGCCATATTATGCTTATATGATCGATACGACGACAATTACTATACTCATTACTCTTATTATTATCAATCTAACTCATATTATTAGCCATATTATGCTTATATGATCGATAGAACGACGATTACTATACTTATTAATCTTATTATTCTCAATCTAACTCATATTGTAAGCGATATTATGCTTATATGATCGATAGGACGACAATTACTCTACTTATTAATCTTATTATTATCAATCTAACTCACATTATTAGCCATATTATGCTCATATGATCGATAGAATGACAATTACTATACTTATTACACTTATTATTATCAATCTAACTCATATTATTAGCCATATTATGCTTATATGATCGATAGGACGACAATTACTATACTCATTACTCTTATTATTATCAATCTAACTCATATTATTAGCCATATTATGCTTATATGATCGATAGGACGACAATTACTATACTCATTACTCTTATTATTATCAATCTAACTCATATTATTAGCCATATTATGCTCATATGATCGATAGAACGACAATTACTATACTTATTACACTCACTGTTATCAATCCAACTCATATCATTAACAATATTATGCAGATATGATCGATATAACGACAATTACTATACTTATTACACTCACTGTTGTCAATCACATATTATTAGCCATATTATGGTTATATGACCGATAAAACGACAATTACAATACTTATTAATCTTATTATTATCAATCTAACTCATATTATTAGCCATATTATGCTTATATGATCGATAGAATGACAATTACTATACTTATTACACTTATTATTATCAATCTAACTCATATTATAAGCCATATTATGCTTATATGATCGATAGGACGACAATTACTATTCTCATTACTCTTATTATTATCAATCTAACTCATATTATTAGCCATATTATGCTTACATGATCGATAGTACGACAATTACTATACTCATTACTTTTATTATTATCAACCTAACTCATATTATTAGCCATATTATGCTTATATGATCGATACGACGACAATTACTATACTCATTACTCTTATTATTATCAATCTAACTCATATTATTAGCCATATTATGCTAATATGATCGATATAACGACAATTAATATACTTATTACTCTTATTATTATCAATCTAACTCATATTATTAGCCATATTAAGCTTATATGATCGATAGAACGACAATCACTACACTTATTACACTTATTATTATCAATCTAACTCAAATTATTAGCCATATTATGCTTATATGATCGATAGAACGACAATTACTATACCTATTACTCTCATTATTATCAATCTAACTCATATTATTAGCCATGTTATGGTTATATGACCGATAGAACGACAATTACTATGCTTATTAAACTTATTATTATCAATCTAACTCATATTATTAGCCATATTATGCTTATATGATCGATAGGACGACAATTACTATACTCATTACTCTTATCATTATCAATCTAACTCATATTATTAGCCATATTATGCTTATATAATCGATAGAACGACAATCACTACACTTATTACACTTATTATTATCAATCTAACTCATATTATTAGCCATATTATGCTTATATGATCGATAGAACAACAATTACTATACTTATTACACTCACTGTTATCAATCCAACTCATATTATTAACAATATTATGCAGATATGATCGATAGGACGACAATTACTATACTCATTACTCTTATTATTATCAATCTAACTCATATTATTAGCCATATTATGCTCATATGATCGATAGAACGACAATTACTATACTTATTACACTCACTGTTATCAATCCAACTCATATTATTAACAATATTATGCAGATATGATCGATATAACGACAATTACTATACTTATTACACTCACTGTTATCAATCAAACTCATATTATTAGCCATATTATGGTTATATGACCGATAGAACGACAATTACAATACTTATTAATCATATTATTATCAATCTAACTCATATTATTAGCCATATTATGCTTATATGATCGATAGAATGACAATTACTATACTCATTACTCTTATTATTATCAACCTAACTCATATTATTAGCCATATTATGCTTATATGATCGATACGACGACAATTACTATACTCATTACTCTTATTATTATCAATCTAACTCATATTATTAGCCATATTATGCTAATATGATCGATATAACGACAATTAATATACTTATTACTCTTATTATTATCAATCTAACTCATATTATTAGCCATATTATGCTTATATGATCGATATAACGACAATTACTATACTTATTACACTCACTGTTATCAATCAAACTCATATTATTAGCCATATTATGGTTATATGACCGATAGAACGACAATTACTATACTTATTACTCTTATTATTATCATTCTAACTCATATTATTAGCCATATTATGCTTATATGATCGATAGAACGACAATCACTACACTTATTACACTTATTATTATCAATCTAACTCATATTATTAGCCATATTATGCTTATATGATCGATAGAACGACAATCACTACACTTATTACACTTATTATTATCAATCTAACTCATATTATTAGCCATATTATGCTTTTATGATCGATAGGACGACAATTACTATACTCATTACTCTTATTATTATCAATCTAACTCATATTATTAGCCATATTATGCTTATATGATCGATATAACGACAATTACTATACTTATTACACTCACTGTTATCAATCAAACTCATATTATTAGCCATATTATGGTTATATGACCGATAGAACGACAATTACTATACTTATTACTCTTATTATTATCATTCTAACTCATATTATTAGCCATATTATGCTTATATGACCGATAGGACGACAATTACTATACTCATTACTCTTATTATTATCAATCTAACTCATATTATTAGCCATATTATGCTTACATGATCGATAGTACAACAATTACTATACTCATTACTCTTATTATTATCAACCTAACTCATATTATTAGCCATATTATGCT
>NW_027475015.1:0-18697 GCF_050947335.1 Megachile rotundata | reverse complement strand
TAGTACTAATAGTTAAGTAAAGTAATTGTCGTTCTGTCGATCATATAAGCGTAGAATGGCTAATAATATGAGTTCGATTGATAATAATAAGAGTAATAAGTATAGTAATTGTCGTTCTATCGATCATATAAGCATAATATGGCTAATAATATGAGTTAGATTGATAAAAATAAGACTAATAAGTATAGTAATTGTCGTTCTATCGATCATAAAAGCATAGTATGGCTAATAATATGAGTTAGATTGATAATAGTGAGTGCAATAAGTATAGTAATTGTCGTTCTGTCGATCATATAAGCATAGTATGGCTAATAATATGAGTTCGATTGATAATAATAAGAGTAATAAGTATAGTAATTGTAGTTCTATCGATCATATAAGCATAATATGTCTAATAATATGAGTTAGATTGATAATAATAAGAGTAATGAGAATAGTAATTTTCGTTCTATCGATCATATAAGCATAAGATGGCAAATAATATGAGTTAGATTGATAATAATAAGAGTAATAAGTATAGTAATTGTCGTTCTATCGATCATATAAGCATAATATGGCTAATAATTTGAGTTAGATTGATAATAATAAAACTAAGGAGTATAGTAATTGTCGTTCTATCGATTATATAAGCATAATATGGCTAATAATATGAGTTAGATTGATAATAGTGAGTGTAATAAGTATAGTAATTGTAGTTCCATTGCTCATATAAGCATAATATGATTAATAATATGAGTTAGATTGATAATAATAAGAGTAATAAGTATAGTAATTATCGTTCTCCCGATCATACAAGCATAATATGGCTAATAATATGAGTTAGATTGATAATAATAAGAGTAATGAGTATAGTAGTTGTAGTTCTATCGATCATGTCTGCATAAAATGGTTAATAATATGAGCTAGATTGATAATAATAAGAGTAATAAGTATAGTAACTGTAGTTCTATCTATCATATAAGCATAATATGGCTAATAATATGAGTTAGATTGATAATAATAAGAGTATTAAGTATAGTAATTATCGTCCCACCGATCATACAAGCATAATGTGGCTAATAATATGAGTTAGATTGATAATAATAAGTGTAATAAGTATAGTAATTATCGTTCTACCGATCATATAAGCATATAATGGCTAATAATATGAGTTAGATTGAAAATAATAAGAGTGAAAAGTATAGTAATTGTCGTTCTATCGATCATATAAGCATAATATGGCTAACAATGTGAGTTAGATTGATAATAATAAGAGTAAAAAGTATAGTAATTGTCGTTCCTTCGATCATATAAGCATAATATGGCTAATAATATGAGTTAGATTGATAATAATAAGACTAAGGAGTATAGTAATTGTCGTTCTATCGATCATATAAGCATAATGTGGCCAATAATATGAGTTAGATTGATAATAATAAGAGTAAAAAGTATAGTAATTGTCGTTCTATCGATCATATAAGCATAATATGGCTAATAATATGAGTTAGATTGATAATAATAAGACTAAGGAGTATAGTAATTGTCGTTCTATCGATTATATAAGCATAATATGGCTAATAATATGAGTTAGATTGATAATAGTGAGTGTAATAAGTATAGTAATTGTAGTTCCATTGCTCATATAAGCATAATATGATTAATAATATGAGTTAGATTGATAATAATAAGAGTAATAAGTATAGTAATTATCGTTCTCCCGATCATACAAGCATAATATGGCTAATAATATGAGTTAGATTGATAATAATAAGAGTATTAAGTATAGTAATTATCGTCCCACCGATCAAACAAGCATAATGTGGCTAATAATATGAGTTAGATTGATAATAATAAGTGTAATAAGTATAGTAATTATCGTTCTACCGATCATATAAGCATATAATGGCTAATAATATGAGTTAGATTGAAAATAATAAGAGTAAAAAGTATAGTAATTGTCGTTCTATCGATCATATAAGCATAATATGGCTAACAATATGAGTTAGATTGATAATAATAAGAGGAATGAGTATAGTAATTGTCGTTCTATCGATCATATAAGCATAATATGGCTAATAATATGAGTTAGATTTATAATAATAAGACTAATAAGTATAGTAATTGTCGTTCTATCGACCATATCTGCATAATATGGTTAATAATATGAGTTAGATTGATAATAGTGAGTGTAATCAGTATAGCAATTGTCGTTCTGTCGATCCTATAAGCATAGAATGGCTAATAATATGAGTTCGATTGATAATAATAAGAGTAATAAGTATAGTAATTATCGTTGCACCGACTATACAAGCATAATGTGGCTAATAATATGAGTTAGATTGATAATAATAAGACTAATAAGTATAGTAATTGTCGTTCTATCGATCATATAAGCATAATATGGCTAATAATATGGGTTCGATTGATAATAATAAGAGTAATAAGTATAGTAATTGTAGTTCTATCGATCATATAAGCATAATATGGCTAATAATATGAGTTAGATTGATAATAATAAGAGTATTAAGTATAGTAATTATCGTTCCACCGATCATACAAGCATAATGTGGCTAATAATATGAGTTAGATTGATAATAATAAGTGTAATAAGTAAAGTAATTATCGTTCTACCGATCATATAAGCATAATATGGCTAATAATATGAGTTAGATTGATAATAATAAGAGTAAAAAGTATAGTAATTGTCGTTCTATCGATCATATAAGCATAATATGGGTAATAATATGAGTTAGAATGATAATAGCGAGTGTAATAAGATTAGTAATTTTAGTTCTATTGCTCATATAAGTATAATATGATTAATAATATGAGTTAGATTGATAATAATAAGAGTAATAAGTATAGTAATTATCGTTCTATCCACCATATCTGCATAATATGGTTAATAATATGTGTTAGATTGATAATAGTGAGTGTAGTCAGTATAGTAATTGTCGTTCTGTCGATCATATAAGCGTAGAATGGCTAATAATATGAGTTCGATTGATAATAATAAGAGTAATAAGTATAGTAATTGTCGTTCTATCGATCATATAAGCATAATATGGCTAATAATATGAGTTAGATTGATAAAAATAAGACTAATAAGTATAGTAATTGTCGTTCTATCGATCATAAAAGCATAGTATGGCTAATAATATGAGTTAGATTGATAATAGTGGGTGCAATAAGTATAGTAATTGTCGTTCTGTCGATCATATAAGCATAGTATGGCTAATAATATGAGTTCGATTGATAATAATAAGAGTAATAAGTATAGTAATTGTAGTTCTATCGATCATATAAGCATAATATGTCTAATAATATGAGTTAGATTGATAATAATAAGAGTAATGAGAATAGTAATTTTCGTTCTATCGATCATATAAGCATAAGATGGCAAATAATATGAGTTAGATTGATAATAATAAGAGTAATAAGTATAGTAATTGCCGTTCTATCGATCATATAAGCATAATATGGCTAACAATGTGAGTTAGATTGATAATAATAAGACTAATACGTATAGTAATTGTAGTTCTATCGATCATATAAGCATAATATGGCTAATAATATGAGTTCGATTGATAATAATAAGAGTAATAAGTATAGTAATTGTAGTTCTATCGATCATATAAGCATAATATGGCTAATAATATGAGTTAGATTGATAATAATAAGAGTAATGAGTATAGTAATTGTAGTTCTATCGATACTATAAGCATAATGTGGCTAATAATATGAGTTAGATTGATAATAATAAGAGTAAAAAGTATAGTAATTGTCGTTCTATCGATCATATAAGCATAATATGGCTAATAATATGAGTTAGATTGATAATAATAAAACTAAGGAGTATAGTAATTGTCGTTCTATCGATTATATAAGCATAATATGGCTAATAATATGAGTTAGATTGATAATAGTGAGTGTAATAAGTATAGTAATTTTAGTTCCATTGCTCATATAAGCATAATATGATTAATAATATGAGTTAGATTGATAATAATAAGAGTAATATGTATAGTAATTATCGTTCTCCCGATCATACAAGCATAATATGGCTAATAATATGAGTTAGATTGATAATAATAAGAGTAATGAGTATAGTAGTTGTAGTTCTATCGATCATGTCTGCATAAAATGGTTAATAATATGAGCTAGATTGATAATAATAAGAGTAATAAGTATAGTAACTGTAGTTCTATCTATCATATAAGCATAATATGGCTAATAATATGAGTTAGATTGATAATAATAAGAGTATTAAGTATAGTAATTATCGTCCCACCGATCATACAAGCATAATGTGGCTAATAATATGAGTTAGATTGATAATAATAAGTGTAATAAGTATAGTAATTATCGTTCTACCGATCATATAAGCATATAATGGCTAATAATATGAGTTAGATTGAAAATAATAAGAGTAAAAAGTATAGTAATTGTCGTTCTATCGATCATATAAGCATAATATGGCTAACAATATGAGTTAGATTGATAATAATAAGAGGAATGAGTATAGTAATTGTCGTTCTATCGATCATATAAGCATAATATGGCTAATAATATGAGTTAGATTGATAATAATAAGACTAATAAGTATAGTAATTGTCGTTCTATCGACCATATCTGCATAATATGGTTAATAATATGAGTTAGATTGATAATAGTGAGTGTAATCAGTATAGTAATTGTCGTTCTGTCGATCCTACAAGCATAGAATGGCTAATAATATGAGTTCGTTTGATAATAATAAGAGTAATAAGTATAGTAATTATCGTTGCACCGATTATACAAGCATAATGTGGCTAATAATATGAGTTAGATTGATAATAATAAGACTAATAAGTATAGTAATTGTCGTTCTATCGATCATATAAGCATAATATGGCTAATAATATGGGTTCGATTGATAATAATAAGAGTAATAAGTATAGTAATTGTAGTTCTATCGATCATATAAGCATAATATGGGTAATAATATGAGTTAGATTGATAATAATAAGAGTATTAAGTATAGTAATTATCGTTCCACCGATCATACAAGCATAATGTGGCTAATAATATGAGTTAGATTGATAATAATAAGAGTAATAAGTATAGTAATTATCGTTCTACCGATCATATAAGCATAATATGGCTAATAATATGAGTTAGATTGATAATAGTGAGTGCAATAAGTATAGTAATTGTTGTTCTGTCGATCATACAAGCATAGTATGGCTAATAATATGAGTTCGATTGATAATAATAAGAGTAATGAGTATAGTAATTTTCGTTCTATCGATCATATAAGCATAATATGGCTAATAATATGAGTTAGATTGATAATAATAAGAGTAAAAAGTATAGTAATTGTCGTTCTATCGATCATATAAGCATAATATGGCTAATAATATGAGTTAGATTGATAATAATAAGAGTAATAAGTATAGTAATTGTCGTTCTATCGATCATATAAGCATAATATGGCTAATAATATGAGTTAGATTGATAATAATAAGACTAATAAGTATAGTAATTGTCGTTCTATCGATCATAAAAGCATAGTATGGCTAATAATATGAGTTAGATTGATAATAATAAGAGTAATAAGTATATTAAGTATCGTTCTACCGATCATATAAGCATAATATGGCTAATAATATGAGTTAGATTGATAATAATAAGAGTAAAAAGTATAGTAATTGTCGTTCTATCGATCATATAAGCATAATATGGCTAATAATATGAGTTAGAATGATAATAGCGAGTGTAATAAGTATAGTAATTTTAGTTCTATTGCTCATATAAGTATAATATGATTAATAATATGAGTTAGATTGATAATAATAAGTGTAATAAGTATAGTAATTATCGTTCCACCGATCATACAAGCATAATGTGGCTAATAATATGAGTTAGATTGATAATTATAAGTGTAATAAGTATAGTAATTATCGTTCTACCGATCATATAAGCATAATATGGCTAATAATATGAGTTAGATTGATAATAATAAGAGTAAAAAGTATAGTAATAGTCGTTCTATCGATCATATAAGCATAATATGGCTAATAATATGAGTCAGATTGATAATAATAAGAGTAATGAGTGTAGTAGTGGTAGTTCTATCGATCATGTCTGCATAATATGGTTAATAATATGAGCTAGATTGATAATAATAAGAGTAATAAGTATAGTAATTGTAGTTCTATCGATCATATAAGCATAATATGGCTAATAATATGAGTTAGATTGATAATAATAAGAGTATTAAGTATAGTAATTATCGTTCCACCGATCATACAAGCATAATGTGGCTAATAATTTGAGTTAGATTGATAATAATAAGTGTAATAAGTATAGTAATTGTCGTTCTACCGATCATATAAGCATAATATGGCTAATAATATGAGTTAGATTGATAATAATAAGAGTAAAAAGTATAGTAATTGTTGTTCTATCGATCATATAATCATAATATGGCTAATAATATGAGTTAGATTGATAGTAATAAGACTAATAAGTATAGTAATTGTCGTTCTATCGATCATATAAGCATAATATGGCAAATAATATGAGTCAGATTGATAATAATAAGAGTAATAAGTATAGTAATTGTCGTTCTATCGACCATATCTGCATAATATGGTTAATAATATGAGTTAGATTGATAATCGTGAGTGTAGTCAGTATAGTAATTGTCGTTCTGTCGATCATATAAGCATAGAATGGCTAATAATATGAGTTCGATTGATAATAATAAGAGTAATAAGTATAGTAATTGTCGTTCTATCGATCATATAAGCATAATATGGCTAATAATATGAGTTAGATTGATAATAATAAGACTAATAAGTATAGTAATTGTCGTTCTATCGATCATAAAAGCATAGTATGGCTAATAATATGAGTTAGATTGATAATAATAAGAGTAATAAGTATATTAATTATCGTTCTACCGATCATATAAGCATAATATGGCTAATAATATGAGTTAGATTGATAATAATAAGAGTAAAAAGTATAGTAATTGTCGTTCTATCGATCATATAAGCATAATATGGCTAATAATATGAGTTAGATTGATAATAATAAGAGTAATGAGTATAGTAGTTGTAGTTCTATCGATCATGTCTGCATAATATGGTTAATAATATGAGCTAGATTGATAATAATAAGAGTAATAAGTATAGTAACTGTAGTTCTATCTATCATATAAGCATAATATGGCTAATAATATGAGTTAGATTGATAATAATAAGAGTATTAAGTATAGTAATTATCGTCCCACCGATCATACAAGCATAATGTGGCTAATAATATGAGTTAGATTGATAATAATAAGTGTAATAAGTATAGTAATTATCGTTCTACCGATCATATAAGCATATAATGGCTAATAATATGAGTTAGATTGAAAATAATAAGAGTAATAAGTATAGTAATTATCGTTCTATCGATCATATAAGCATAAGATGGCAAATAATATGAGTTAGATTGATAATAATAAGAGTAATAAGTATAGTAATTGTCGTTCTATCGACCATATCTGCATAATATGGTTAATAATATGAGTTAGATTGATAATAGTGAGTGTAGTCAGTATAGTAATTGTCGTTCTGTCGATCATATAAGCATAGAATTGCTAATAATATGAGTTCGATTGATAATAATAAGATTAATAAGTATAGTAATTGTCGTTCTATCGATCATATAAGCATAATATGGCTAACAATGTGAGTCAGATTGATAATAATAAGACTAATAAGTATAGTAATTGTAGTTCTATCGATCATATAAGCATAATATGGCTAATAATATGAGTTAGATTGATAATAATAAGAGTAAAAAGTATAGTAATTGTCGTTCTATCGATCATATAAGCATAATATGGCTAATAATATGAGTTAGATTGATAATAATAAGAGTAATAAGTATAGTAATTGTCGTTCTATCGATCATATAAGCATAATATGGCTAATAATATGAGTTAGATTGATAATAATAAGAGTAATAAGTATAGTAATTATCGTCCCACCGATCATACAAGCATAATGTGGCTAATAATATGAGTTAGATTCATAATAATAAGTGTAATAAGTATAGTAATTATCGTTCTACCGATCATATAAGCATAATATGGCTAATAATATGAGTTAGATTGATAATAATAAGAGTAAAAAGTATAGTAATTGTCGTTCTATCGATCATATAAGCATAATATGGGTAATAATATGAGTTAGAATGATAATAGCGAGTGTAATAAGTATAGTAATTTTAGTTCTATTGCTCATATAAGTATAATATGATTAATAATATGAGTTAGATTGATAATAATAAGAGTAATAAGTATAGTAATTATCGTTCTATCCACCATATCTGCATAATATGGTTAATAATATGAGTTAGATTGATAATAGTGAGTGTAGTCAGTATAGTAATTGTCGTTCTGTCGATCATATAAGCGTAGAATGGCTAATAATATGAGTTCGATTGATAATAATAAGAGTAATAAGTATAGTAATTGTCGTTCTATCGATCATATAAGCATAATATGGCTAATAATATGAGTTAGATTGATAAAAATAAGACTAATAAGTATAGTAATTGTCGTTCTATCGATCATAAAAGCATAGTATGGCTAATAATATGAGTTAGATTGATAATAGTGAGTGCAATAAGTATAGTAATTGTCGTTCTGTCGATCATATAAGCATAGTATGGCTAATAATATGAGTTCGATTGATAATAATAAGAGTAATAAGTATAGTAATTGTAGTTCTATCGATCATATAAGCATAATATGTCTAATAATATGAGTTAGATTGATAATAATAAGAGTAATGAGAATAGTAATTTTCGTTCTATCGATCATATAAGCATAAGATGGCAAATAATATGAGTTAGATTGATAATAATAAGAGTAATAAGTATAGTAATTGCCGTTCTATCGATCATATAAGCATAATATGGCTAACAATGTGAGTTAGATTGATAATAATAAGACTAATACGTATAGTAATTGTAGTTCTATCGATCATATAAGCATAATATGGCTAATAATATGAGTTAGATTGATAATAATAAGAGTATTAAGTATAGTAATTATCGTCCCACCGATCATACAAGCATAATGTGGCTAATAATATGAGTTAGATTGATAATAGTGAGTGCAATAAGTATAGTAATTGTCGTTCTGTCGATCATATAAGCATAGTATGGCTAATAATATGAGTTCGATTGATAATAATAAGAGTAATAAGTATAGTAATTGTCGTTCTATCGATCATATAAGCATAATATGGCTAATAATATGAGTTAGATTGATAATAATAAGACTAATAGGTATAGTAATTGTCGTTCTATCGATCATAAAAGCATAGTATGGCTAATAATATGAGTTAGATTGATAATAATAAGAGTAATAAGTATATTAAGTATCGTTCTACCGATCATATAAGCATAATATGGCTAATAATATGAGTTAGATTGATAATAATAAGAGTAAAAAGTATAGTAATTGTCGTTCTATCGATCATATAAGCATAATATGGCTAATAATATGAGTTAGAATGATAATAGCGAGTGTAATAAGTATAGTAATTTTAGTTCTATTGCTCATATAAGTATAATATGATTAATAATATGAGTTAGATTGATAATAATAAGAGTAATAAGTATAGTAATTATCGTCCCACCGATCATACAAGCATAATGTGGCTAATAATATGAGTTAGATTGATAATAATAAGTGTAATAAGTATAGTAATTATCGTTCTACCGATCATATAAGCATATAATGGCTAATAATATGAGTTAGATTGAAAATAATAAGAGTAAAAAGTATAGTAATTGTCGTTCTATCGATCATATAAGCATAATATGGATAATAATATGAGTTAGATTGATAATAATAAGAGTAATGAGTATAGTAGTTGTAGTTCTATCGATCATGTCTGCATAATATGGTTAATAATATGAGCTAGATTGATAATAATAAGAGTAATAAGTATAGTAACTGTAGTTCTATCTATCATATAAGCATAATATGGCTAATAATATGAGTTAGATTGATAATAATAAGAGTATTAAGTATAGTAATTATCGTCCCACCGATCATACAAGCATAATGTGGCTAATAATATGAGTTAGATTGATAATAATAAGTGTAATAAGTATAGTAATTATCGTTCTTCCGATCATATAAGCATATAATGGCTAATAATATGAGTTAGATTGAAAATAATAAGAGTAAAAAGTATAGTAATTGTCGTTCTATCGATCATATAAGCATAATATGGCTAACAATGTGAGTTAGATTGATAATAATAAGAGTAAAAAGTATAGTAATTGTCGTTCCTTCGATCATATAAGCATAATATGGCTAATAATATGAGTTAGATTGATAACAATAAGACTAAGGAGTATAGTAATTGTCGTTCTATCGATCATATAAGCATAATGTGGCCAATAATATGAGTTAGATTGATAATAATAAGAGTAAAAAGTATAGTAATTGTCGTTCTATCGATCATATAAGCATAATATGGCTAATAATATGAGTTAGATTGATAATAATAAGACTAATAAGTATAGTAATTGTCGTTCTATCGACCATATCTGCATAATATGGTTAATAATATGAGTTAGATTGATAATAGTGAGTGTAATCAGTATAGCAATTGTCGTTCTGTCGATCCTATAAGCATAGAATGGCTAATAATATGAGTTCGATTGATAATAATAAGAGTAATAAGTATAGTAATTATCGTTCCACCGATCATACAAGCATAATGTGGCTAATAATATGAGTTAGATTGATAATAATAAGTGTAATAAGTATAGTAATTATCGTTCTACCGATCATATAAGCATAATATGGCTAATAATATGAGTTAGATTGATAATAATAAGAGTAAAAAGTATAGTAATTGTCGTTCTATCGATCATATAAGCATAATATGGGTAATAATATGAGTTAGAATGATAATAGCGAGTGTAATAAGTATAGTAATTTTAGTTCTATTGCTCATATAAGTATAATATGATTAATAATATGAGTTAGATTGATAATAATAAGAGTAATAAGTATAGTAATTATCGTTCTATCCACCATATCTGCATAATATGGTTAATAATATGAGTTAGATTGATAATAGTGAGTGTAGTCAGTATAGTAATTGTCGTTCTGTCGATCATATAAGCGTAGAATGGCTAATAATATGAGTTCGATTGATAATAATAAGAGTAATAAGTATAGTAATTGTCGTTCTATCGATCATATAAGCATAATATGGCTAATAATATGAGTTAGATTGATAAAAATAAGACTAATAAGTATAGTAATTGTCGTTCTATCGATCATAAAAGCATAGTATGGCTAATAATATGAGTTAGATTGATAATAATAAGAGTATTAAGTATAGTAATTATCGTCCCACCGATCATACAAGCATAATGTGGCTAATAATATGAGTTAGATTGATAATAGTGAGTGCAATAAGTATAGTAATTGTCGTTCTGTCGATCATATAAGCATAGTATGGCTAATAATATGAGTTCGATTGATAATAATAAGAGTAATAAGTATAGTAATTGTCGTTCTATCGATCATATAAGCATAATATGGCTAATAATATGAGTTAGATTGATAATAATAAGACTAATAGGTATAGTAATTGTCGTTCTATCGATCATAAAAGCATAGTATGGCTAATAATATGAGTTAGATTGATAATAATAAGAGTAATAAGTATATTAAGTATCGTTCTACCGATCATATAAGCATAATATGGCTAATAATATGAGTTAGATTGATAATAATAAGAGTAAAAAGTATAGTAATTGTCGTTCTATCGATCATATAAGCATAATATGGCTAATAATATGAGTTAGAATGATAATAGCGAGTGTAATAAGTATAGTAATTTTAGTTCTATTGCTCATATAAGTATAATATGATTAATAATATGAGTTAGATTGATAATAATAAGAGTAATAAGTATAGTAATTATCGTCCCACCGATCATACAAGCATAATGTGGCTAATAATATGAGTTAGATTGATAATAATAAGTGTAATAAGTATAGTAATTATCGTTCTACCGATCATATAAGCATATAATGGCTAATAATATGAGTTAGATTGAAAATAATAAGAGTAAAAAGTATAGTAATTGTCGTTCTATCGATCATATAAGCATAATATGGATAATAATATGAGTTAGATTGATAATAATAAGAGTAATGAGTATAGTAGTTGTAGTTCTATCGATCATGTCTGCATAATATGGTTAATAATATGAGCTAGATTGATAATAATAAGAGTAATAAGTATAGTAACTGTAGTTCTATCTATCATATAAGCATAATATGGCTAATAATATGAGTTAGATTGATAATAATAAGAGTATTAAGTATAGTAATTATCGTCCCACCGATCATACAAGCATAATGTGGCTAATAATATGAGTTAGATTGATAATAATAAGTGTAATAAGTATAGTAATTATCGTTCTACCGATCATATAAGCATATAATGGCTAATAATATGAGTTAGATTGAAAATAATAAGAGTAAAAAGTATAGTAATTGTCGTTCTATCGATCATATAAGCATAATATGGCTAACAATGTGAGTTAGATTGATAATAATAAGAGTAAAAAGTATAGTAATTGTCGTTCCTTCGATCATATAAGCATAATATGGCTAATAATATGAGTTAGATTGATAACAATAAGACTAAGGAGTATAGTAATTGTCGTTCTATCGATCATATAAGCATAATGTGGCCAATAATATGAGTTAGATTGATAACAATAAGAGTAAAAAGTATAGTAATTGTCGTTCTATCGATCATTTAAGCATAATATGGCTAATAATATGAGTTAGATTGATAATAATAAGACTAATAAGTATAGTAATTGTCGTTCTATCGACCATATCTGCATAATATGGTTAATAATATGAGTTAGATTGATAATAGTGAGTGTAATCAGTATAGCAATTGTCGTTCTGTCGATCCTATAAGCATAGAATGGCTAATAATATGAGTTCGATTGATAATAATAAGAGTAATAAGTATAGTAATTATCGTTGCACCGACTATACAAGCATAATGTGGCTAATAATATGAGTTAGATTGATAATAATAAGACTAATAAGTATAGTAATTGTCGTTCTATCGATCATATAAGCATAATATGGCTAATAATATGGGTTCGATTGATAATAATAAGAGTAATAAGTATAGTAATTATCGTTCTACCGATCATATAAGCATATAATGGCTAATAATATGAGTTAGATTGAAAATAATAAGAGTAAAAAGTATAGTAATTGTCGTTCTATCGATCATATAAGCATAATATGGATAATAATATGAGTTAGATTGATAATAATAAGAGTAATGAGTATAGTAGTTGTAGTTCTATCGATCATGTCTGCATAATATGGTTAATAATATGAGCTAGATTGATAATAATAAGAGTAATAAGTATAGTAACTGTAGTTCTATCTATCATATAAGCATAATATGGCTAATAATATGAGTTAGATTGATAATAATAAGAGTATTAAGTATAGTAATTATCGTCCCACCGATCATACAAGCATAATGTGGCTAATAATATGAGTTAGATTGATAATAATAAGTGTAATAAGTATAGTAATTATCGTTCTACCGATCATATAAGCATATAATGGCTAATAATATGAGTTAGATTGAAAATAATAAGAGTAAAAAGTATAGTAATTGTCGTTCTATCGATCATATAAGCATAATATGGCTAACAATGTGAGTTAGATTGATAATAATAAGAGTAAAAAGTATAGTAATTGTCGTTCCTTCGATCATATAAGCATAATATGGCTAATAATATGAGTTAGATTGATAACAATAAGACTAAGGAGTATAGTAATTGTCGTTCTATCGATCATATAAGCATAATGTGGCCAATAATATGAGTTAGATTGATAACAATAAGAGTAAAAAGTATAGTAATTGTCGTTCTATCGATCATTTAAGCATAATATGGCTAATAATATGAGTTAGATTGATAATAATAAGACTAATAAGTATAGTAATTGTCGTTCTATCGACCATATCTGCATAATATGGTTAATAATATGAGTTAGATTGATAATAGTGAGTGTAATCAGTATAGCAATTGTCGTTCTGTCGATCCTATAAGCATAGAATGGCTAATAATATGAGTTCGATTGATAATAATAAGAGTAATAAGTATAGTAATTATCGTTGCACCGACTATACAAGCATAATGTGGCTAATAATATGAGTTAGATTGATAATAATAAGACTAATAAGTATAGTAATTGTCGTTCTATCGATCATATAAGCATAATATGGCTAATAATATGGGTTCGATTGATAATAATAAGAGTAATAAGTATAGTAATTGTAGTTCTATCGATCATATAAGCATAATATGGCTAATAATATGAGTTAGATTGATAATAATAAGAGTATTAAGTATAGTAATTATCGTTCCACCGATCATACAAGCATAATGTGGCTAATAATATGAGTTAGATTGATAATAATAAGTGTAATAAGTATAGTAATTATCGTTCTACCGATCATATAAGCATAATATGGCTAATAATATGAGTTAGATTGATAATAATAAGAGTAAAAAGTATAGTAATTGTCGTTCTATCGATCATATAAGCATAATATGGGTAATAATATGAGTTAGAATGATAATAGCGAGTGTAATAAGATTAGTAATTTTAGTTCTATTGCTCATATAAGTATAATATGATTAATAATATGAGTTAGATTGATAATAATAAGAGTAATAAGTATAGTAATTATCGTTCTATCCACCATATCTGCATAATATGGTTAATAATATGTGTTAGATTGATAATAGTGAGTGTAGTCAGTATAGTAATTGTCGTTCTGTCGATCATATAAGCGTAGAATGGCTAATAATATGAGTTCGATTGATAATAATAAGAGTAATGAGTATAGTAATTGTCGTTCTATCGATCATATAAGCATAATATGGCTAATAATATGAGTTAGATTGATAAAAATAAGACTAATAAGTATAGTAATTGTCGTTCTATCGATCATAAAAGCATAGTATGGCTAATAATATGAGTTAGATTGATAATAGTGGGTGCAATAAGTATAGTAATTGTCGTTCTGTCGATCATATAAGCATAGTATGGCTAATAATATGAGTTCGATTGATAATAATAAGAGTAATAAGTATAGTAATTGTAGTTCTATCGATCATATAAGCATAATATGTCTAATAATATGAGTTAGATTGATAATAATAAGAGTAATGAGAATAGTAATTTTCGTTCTATCGATCATATAAGCATAAGATGGCAAATAATATGAGTTAGATTGATAATAATAAGAGTAATAAGTATAGTAATTGCCGTTCTATCGATCATATAAGCATAATATGGCTAACAATGTGAGTTAGATTGATAATAATAAGACTAATACGTATAGTAATTGTAGTTCTATCGATCATATAAGCATAATATGGCTAATAATATGAGTTCGATTGATAATAATAAGAGTAATAAGTATAGTAATTGTAGTTCTATCGATCATATAAGCATAATATGGCTAATAATATGAGTTAGATTGATAATAATAAGAGTAATGAGTATAGTAATTGTAGTTCTATCGATCCTATAAGCATAATGTGGCTAATAATATGAGTTAGATTGATAATAATAAGAGTAAAAAGTATAGTAATTGTCGTTCTATCGATCATATAAGCATAATATGGCTAATAATATGAGTTAGATTGATAATAATAAAACTAAGGAGTATAGTAATTGTCGTTCTATCGATTATATAAGCATAATATGGCTAATAATATGAGTTAGATTGATAATAGTGAGTGTAATAAGTATAGTAATTTTAGTTCCATTGCTCATATAAGCATAATATGATTAATAATATGAGTTAGATTGATAATAATAAGAGTAATATGTATAGTAATTATCGTTCTCCCGATCATACAAGCATAATATGGCTAATAATATGAGTTAGATTGATAATAATAAGAGTAATGAGTATAGTAGTTGTAGTTCTATCGATCATGTCTGCATAAAATGGTTAATAATATGAGCTAGATTGATAATAATAAGAGTAATAAGTATAGTAACTGTAGTTCTATCTATCATATAAGCATAATATGGCTAATAATATGAGTTAGATTGATAATAATAAGAGTATTAAGTATAGTAATTATCGTCCCACCGATCATACAAGCATAATGTGGCTAATAATATGAGTTAGATTGATAATAAGTGTAATAAGTATAGTAATTATCGTTCTACCGATCATATAAGCATATAATGGCTAATAATATGAGTTAGATTGAAAATAATAAGAGTAAAAAGTATAGTAATTGTCGTTCTATCGAACATATAAGCATAATATGGCTAACAATATGAGTTAGATTGATAATAATAAGAGGAATGAGTATAGTAATTGTCGTTCTATCGATCATATAAGCATAATATGGCTAATAATATGAGTTAGATTGATAATAATAAGACTAATAAGTATAGTAATTGTCGTTCTATCGACCATATCTGCATAATATGGTTAATAATATGAGTTAGATTGATAATAGTGAGTGTAATCAGTATAGTAATTGTCGTTCTGTCGATCCTACAAGCATAGAATGGCTAATAATATGAGTTCGTTTGATAATAATAAGAGTAATAAGTATAGTAATTATCGTTGCACCGATTATACAAGCATAATGTGGCTAATAATATGAGTTAGATTGATAATAATAAGACTAATAAGTATAGTAATTGTCGTTCTATCGATCATATAAGCATAATATGGCTAATAATATGGGTTCGATTGATAATAATAAGAGTAATAAGTATAGTAATTGTAGTTCTATCGATCATATAAGCATAATATGGGTAATAATATGAGTTAGATTGATAATAATAAGAGTATTAAGTATAGTAATTATCGTTCCACCGATCATACAAGCATAATGTGGCTAATAATATGAGTTAGATTGATAATAATAAGAGTAATAAGTATAGTAATTATCGTTCTACCGATCATATAAGCATAATATGGCTAATAATATGAGTTAGATTGATAATAGTGAGTGCAATAAGTATAGTAATTGTTGTTCTGTCGATCATACAAGCATAGTATGGCTAATAATATGAGTTCGATTGATAATAATAAGAGTAATGAGTATAGTAATTTTCGTTCTATCGATCATATAAGCATAATATGGCTAATAATATGAGTTAGATTGATAATAATAAGAGTAAAAAGTATAGTAATTGTCGTTCTATCGATCATATAAGCATAATATGGCTAATAATATGAGTTAGATTGATAATAATAAGAGTAATAAGTATAGTAATTGTCGTTCTATCGATCATATAAGCATAATATGGCTAATAATATGAGTTAGATTGATAATAATAAGACTAATAAGTATAGTAATTGTCGTTCTATCGATCATAAAAGCATAGTATGGCTAATAATATGAGTTAGATTGATAATAATAAGAGTAATAAGTATATTAAGTATCGTTCTACCGATCATATAAGCATAATATGGCTAATAATATGAGTTAGATTGATAATAATAAGAGTAAAAGTATAGTAATTGTCGTTCTATCGATCATATAAGCATAATATGGCTAATAATATGAGTTAGAATGATAATAGCGAGTGTAATAAGTATAGTAATTTTAGTTCTATTGCTCATATAAGTATAATATGATTAATAATATGAGTTAGATTGATAATAATAAGTGTAATAAGTATAGTAATTATCGTTCCACCGATCATACAAGCATAATGTGGCTAATAATATGAGTTAGATTGATAATTATAAGTGTAATAAGTATAGTAATTATCGTTCTACCGATCATATAAGCATAATATGGCTAATAATATGAGTTAGATTGATAATAATAAGAGTAAAAAGTATAGTAATAGTCGTTCTATCGATCATATAAGCATAATATGGCTAATAATATGAGTCAGATTGATAATAATAAGAGTAATGAGTGTAGTAGTGGTAGTTCTATCGATCATGTCTGCATAATATGGTTAATAATATGAGCTAGATTGATAATAATAAGAGTAATAAGTATAGTAATTGTAGTTCTATCGATCATATAAGCATAATATGGCTAATAATATGAGTTAGATTGATAATAATAAGAGTATTAAGTATAGTAATTATCGTTCCACCGATCATACAAGCATAATGTGGCTAATAATATGAGTTAGATTGATAATAATAAGTGTAATAAGTATAGTAATTGTCGTTCTACCGATCATATAAGCATAATATGGCTAATAATATGAGTTAGATTGATAATAATAAGAGTAAAAAGTATAGTAATTGTTGTTCTATCGATCATATAATCATAATATGGCTAATAATATGAGTTAGATTGATAGTAATAAGACTAATAAGTATAGTAATTGTCGTTCTATCGATCATATAAGCATAATATGGCAAATAATATGAGTCAGATTGATAATAATAAGAGTAATAAGTATAGTAATTGTCGTTCTATCGACCATATCTGCATAATATGGTTAATAATATGAGTTAGATTGATAATAGTGAGTGTAGTCAGTATAGTAATTGTCGTTCTGTCGATCATATAAGCATAGAATGGCTAATTATATGAGTTCGATTGATAATAATAAGAGTAATAAGTATAGTAAT
>NW_027475014.1:0-18765 GCF_050947335.1 Megachile rotundata | reverse complement strand
TATCAATCTAACTCATATTATTAACCATATTATGCAGATATGATCGATAGAACGACAATTACTATACCTATTACTTTTATTATTATCAATCTAACTCATATTATTAGCCATATTATGCTTATATGATCGATAGAACGACAATTACTATACTCATTACTCTTATTATTATCAATCTAACTCATATTATAAGCCATATTATGCTTATATGATCGATAGAACGACAATTACTATACTTATTACTTTTATTATTATCAATCTAACTCATATTATTAGCCATATTATGCTTATATGATCGACAGAACGACAATTACTATACTCATTACTCTTATTATTATCAATCTAACTCATATTATTCGCCATATTATGCTTATATGATCGATAGAACGACAATTACTATACTTATTACTCTTATTATTATCAATCTACCTCATATTATTAGCCATATTATGCTTATGTGATCGATAGAACGACAATTACTATACTTATTACTCTTATTATTATCAATCTACCTCATATTATTAGCCATATTATGCTTATGAGATCGATAGAACGACAATTACTATAATTATTACTCTTATTATTATCAATCTAACTCATATTATTTGCCATATTATGCTTATATGATCGATAGAACGACAATTACTATACTTATTACTCTTATTATTATCAATCTACCTCATATTATTAGCCATATTATGCTTATGAGATCGATAGAACGACAATTACTATACTTATTACTCTTATTATTATCAATCTAACTCATATTATTTGCCATATTATGCTTATATGATCGATAGAACGGCAATTACTATACTTATTACTCTTATTATTATCAATCTAACGCATATTATTAACCATATTATGCTTATATGAGCAATAGAACTACAATTACTAAACTTATTACACTCACTTTTATCAATATAACTCATATTATTAACCATATTGAGCAGATATGATCGATAGAACGACAATTACTATACATATTACTTTTATTATTATCAATCTAACTCATATTATTAACCATATTATGCAGATATGATCGATAGAACGACAATTACTATACTTATTACTTTTATTATTATCAATCTAACTCATATTATTAGCCATATTATGCTTATATGATCGATAGAACGACAATTACTATACTCATTACTCTTATTATTATCAATCTAACTCATATTATTAGCCATATTATGCTTATATGATCGATAGAACGGCAATTACTATACTTATTACTCTTATTATTATCAATCTAACTCATATTATTAGCCATATCATGCTTATTTGATCGATAGAACGACAATTGCTATAGTTATTACTCTTATCATTATCAAACTAACCCATATTATTAGCCATATTATGCTTATATGATCGATAGATCGACAATTACTATACTTATTACACTCACTGTTATCAATCTAACTCATATCATTAGCCATATTATGCTTATGTGCTCGATAGAACGACAATTACTATACTTATTACACTCACTGTTGTCAATCTAACTCATATTATTAACCATATTATGCTTATATGAGCAATAGAACTACAATTACTATACTTATTACACTCACTATTATCAATCTAACTCATATTAATAACCATATTATGCTTATGTGATCGATAGAACGGCAATTACTATACTTATTACTCTTATTATTATCAATCTAACGCGTATTATTAACCATATTATGCTTATATGAGCAATAGAACTACAATTACTATACTTGTTACACTCACTTTTATCAATCTAACTCATATTATTAGCCATATCATGCTCATATGATCGGTAGAACGATAATTACTATACTTATTACTCTTACTATTATCAATCTAACTCATATTATTAGCCATATTATGCTTATGTGATCGATAGAACGACAATTACTATACTTATTACTCTTATTATTATCAATCTAACTCATATTATTGGCCATATTATGCTTATGTGATCGATAGAACGGCAATTACTATACTCATTACTCTTATTATTATCAATCTATCGCATATTATTAACCATATTATGCTCATATGAGCAATAGAACTACTGTTCCGAAGCACTCGGAATATAATCAGCGTAATATTTATGGGTGTTCTGTCAAACCTTTACTCTTGCAATTTCAAACGGATCTTCAAGACCACATGGATGTTTCTACAGCTTGACATTCTTAACTATTGACAATAACCTTTTAACAGGCCAGAAAAGCACATCTTTATAACGCCAATATATCTTTCCTTAAAGAAGTTTATGTCCATAGTCCTAAACTGTGCACCCTTGCTGTGTGCAGTGTTTACGAAAATCCTTGCGTACTCGGCGGACCAGGCACCCTGACTCGGTCATTCAGCAGTCTCGCAATGTGTCCCACTATTTAGTTCTTTTGAAGGACCCAAATCACTTAACTGTTTGGGTCACCTTATTAACGAAACGTTATTTACAACCCTGGAGTGAAGGCTAAAATCTTACAACCTCATTCGTCGAATCATCTCACCAATCACTGTCTTTTACAAATAACAATCTGTCCGGATTGGTCCCTTTTGGCAACGCCTTCACGTCCTGAACTTCTTCCTGTGCTTTCTTTTCTGGCTGTTTAGAGGCAACTAGTCAGTCTTAGATTAGCTTCGTTGAAATATACTTACTCTGGTCAGTCTTAGATTAACTTTGTAACTATCAACTACATCAACACACAACAACCAGTATAACTAGTGGGATGATGATCTACATCCTTCATTGACCTGGACACACCAGTGTGGAGGACTCTGAGCCACTATATAAACTCTACTTTACAACAAAATTCTACTTCATAATATTAACTTTAGAAATATTCCACGACTGTAACAGGTTTTGGAAACGCCATGGGTCGACGAAGATTTACAACCTTCGTAAATAACTGTAAACAGTTTATATTTTACCCATCGCGCGTAACAACTACAATTACTATACTTATTACACTCACGATAATCAATCTAACTCATATTATGAACCATATTATGCAGAAATGATCGATAGAACGACAATTACTATACTTATTACTCTTATTATTATCAATCTAACTCATATTATTAACCATATTATGCTTATATGATCGCTAGAACGACAATTACTATACTCATTACTCTTATTATTATCAATCTAACGCATATTATTAACCATCTTATGCTTATATGAGCAATAGAAGTACAATTACTATACTTATTACACTCACTGTTATCAATCTAACTCATATTATGAACCATATTATGCAGATATGCTCGATAGGACGACAATTACTATACTTATTACTCTTATTATTATCCATTTATCTCATATTATTAGCCATATTATGCTTATGTGATCGATAGAACGACAATTACTATACTTATTACACTCACTATTGTCAATCTAACTCATATTATTAACCATATTATGCAGATATGATCGATAGGACGACAATCACTATACTTATTACTCTTATTATTATCAATCTAACGCATATTATTAACCATATTATGCTTATATGAGCAATAGAACTACAATTACGAGTGATGCTCATTTGGACGCCGACCGATTGGACGCGTCCCGATTGGACGGTCCCGATTCGACGCGTTCCAATTCGAAGCGGTGCCGATTGGACGCGTTCCAATTCTAAGCAGAGCTTATAGAACATAACCTAACCAAATTTAACAGCTTCGAATTGGGACGCGTCCAATCGGCACCGCTTCGAATTGGAACGCGTCGAATCGGGACCGTCCAATCGGGACGCGTCCAATCGGTCGGCGTCCAAGTGGGACACCCCCACAATTACTATACTTATTACACTCACTATTATCAATCTAACTCATATTATTAACCATATTATGCAGATATGATCGATAGAACGACAATTACTATACTTATTACTTTTATTATTTTCAATCTAACTCATATTATTAGCCATATTATGCTTATATGATCGATAGAACGACAATTACTATACTCATTACTCTTATTATTATCAATCTAACTCATATTATAAGCCATATTATGCTTATATGATCGATAGATCGACAATTACTATACTTATTACACTCACTGTTATCAATCTAACTCATATCATTAGCCATATTATGCTTATATGATCGGTAGAACGATAATTACTATACTTATTACTCTTACTATTATCAATCTAACGCATATTATTAACCATATTATGCTCATATGATCGGTAGAACGATAATTACTATACTTATTACTCTTACTATTATCAATCTAACTCATATTATTAGCCATATTATGCTTATGTGATCGATAGAACGACAATTACTAACTTATTACTCTTATTATTATCAATCTAACTTGTAGTATTAGCCATATTATGCTTATATGGACGACAGAACGACAATTACAATACTTATTACACTCACTATTATCAATCTAGCTCATATTATTAACCATATTACGCAGATATGATCGATAGAACGACAATTACTATACTTATTACTCTTATTATTATCAATCTAACTCATATTATTTGCCATATTATGCTTATATGATCGATAGAACGGCAATTACTATACTTATTACTCTTATTATTATCAATCTAACGCATATTATTAACCATATTATGCTTATATGAGCAACAGAACTACAATTACTAAACTTATTACACTCACTTTTATCAATGTAACTCATATTATTAACCATGTTGAGCAGATATGATCGATAGAACGACAGTTACTATACTTATTACTTTTATTATTATCAATCTAACTCATATTATTAACCATATTATGCAGATATGATCGATAGAACGACAATTACTATACTTATTACTTTTATTATTATCAATCTAACTCATATTATTAGCCATATTATGCTTCTATGATCGATAGAACGACAATTACTATACTTATTACTCTTATTATTATCAATCTAACTCATATTATTTGCCATATTATGCTTATATGATCGATAGAACGACAATTACTATACTTATTACTCTTATTATTATCAATCTACCTCATATTATTAGCCATATTATGCTTATGAGATCGATAGAACGACAATTACTATACTTATTACTCTTATTATTATCAATCTAACGCATATTATTAACCATATTATGCTTATATGAGCAATAGAACTACAATTACTAAACTTATTACACCCACTTTTATCAATGTAACTCATATTATTAACCATATTGAGCAGATATGATCGATAGAACGACAATTACTATACTTATTACTTTTATTATTATCAATCTAACTCATATTATTAACCATATTATGCAGATATGATCGATAGAACGACAATTACTATACCTATTACTTTTATTATTATCAATCTAACTCATATTATTAGCCATATTATGCTTATATGATCGATAGAACGACAATTACTATACTCATTACTCTTATTATTATCAATCTAACTCATATTATAAGCCATATTATGCTTATATGATCGATAGAACGACAATTACTATACTTATTACTTTTATTATTATCAATCTAACTCATATTATTAGCCATATTATGCTTATATGATCGACAGAACGACAATTACTATACTCATTACTCTTATTATTATCAATCTAACTCATATTATTCGCCATATTATGCTTATATGATCGATAGAACGACAATTACTATACTTATTACTCTTATTATTATCAATCTACCTCATATTATTAGCCATATTATGCTTATGTGATCGATAGAACGACAATTACTATACTTATTACTCTTATTATTATCAATCTACCTCATATTATTAGCCATATTATGCTTATGAGATCGATAGAACGACAATTACTATAATTATTACTCTTATTATTATCAATCTAACTCATATTATTTGCCATATTATGCTTATATGATCGATAGAACGACAATTACTATACTTATTACTCTTATTATTATCAATCTACCTCATATTATTAGCCATATTATGCTTATGAGATCGATAGAACGACAATTACTATACTTATTACTCTTATTATTATCAATCTAACTCATATTATTTGCCATATTATGCTTATATGATCGATAGAACGGCAATTACTATACTTATTACTCTTATTATTATCAATCTAACGCATATTATTAACCATATTATGCTTATATGAGCAATAGAACTACAATTACTAAACTTATTACACTCACTTTTATCAATATAACTCATATTATTAACCATATTGAGCAGATATGATCGATAGAACGACAATTACTATACATATTACTTTTATTATTATCAATCTAACTCATATTATTAACCATATTATGCAGATATGATCGATAGAACGACAATTACTATACTTATTACTTTTATTATTATCAATCTAACTCATATTATTAGCCATATTATGCTTATATGATCGATAGAACGACAATTACTATACTCATTACTCTTATTATTATCAATCTAACTCATATTATTAGCCATATTATGCTTATATGATCGATAGAACGGCAATTACTATACTTATTACTCTTATTATTATCAATCTAACTCATATTATTAGCCATATCATGCTTATTTGATCGATAGAACGACAATTGCTATAGTTATTACTCTTATCATTATCAAACTAACCCATATTATTAGCCATATTATGCTTATATGATCGATAGATCGACAATTACTATACTTATTACACTCACTGTTATCAATCTAACTCATATCATTAGCCATATTATGCTTATGTGCTCGATAGAACGACAATTACTATACTTATTACACTCACTGTTGTCAATCTAACTCATATTATTAACCATATTATGCTTATATGAGCAATAGAACTACAATTACTATACTTATTACACTCACTATTATCAATCTAACTCATATTAATAACCATATTATGCTTATGTGATCGATAGAACGGCAATTACTATACTTATTACTCTTATTATTATCAATCTAACGCGTATTATTAACCATATTATGCTTATATGAGCAATAGAACTACAATTACTATACTTGTTACACTCACTTTTATCAATCTAACTCATATTATTAGCCATATCATGCTCATATGATCGGTAGAACGATAATTACTATACTTATTACTCTTACTATTATCAATCTAACTCATATTATTAGCCATATTATGCTTATGTGATCGATAGAACGACAATTACTATACTTATTACTCTTATTATTATCAATCTAACTCATATTATTGGCCATATTATGCTTATGTGATCGATAGAACGGCAATTACTATACTCATTACTCTTATTATTATCAATCTATCGCATATTATTAACCATATTATGCTCATATGAGCAATAGAACTACTGTTCCGAAGCACTCGGAATATAATCAGCGTAATATTTATGGGTGTTCTGTCAAACCTTTACTCTTGCAATTTCAAACGGATCTTCAAGACCACATGGATGTTTCTACAGCTTGACATTCTTAACTATTGACAATAACCTTTTAACAGGCCAGAAAAGCACATCTTTATAACGCCAATATATCTTTCCTTAAAGAAGTTTATGTCCATAGTCCTAAACTGTGCACCCTTGCTGTGTGCAGTGTTTACGAAAATCCTTGCGTACTCGGCGGACCAGGCACCCTGACTCGGTCATTCAGCAGTCTCGCAATGTGTCCCACTATTTAGTTCTTTTGAAGGACCCAAATCACTTAACTGTTTGGGTCACCTTATTAACGAAACGTTATTTACAACCCTGGAGTGAAGGCTAAAATCTTACAACCTCATTCGTCGAATCATCTCACCAATCACTGTCTTTTACAAATAACAATCTGTCCGGATTGGTCCCTTTTGGCAACGCCTTCACGTTCTGAACTTCTTCCTGTGCTTTCTTTTCTGGCTGTTTAGAGGCAACTAGTCAGTCTTAGATTAGCTTCGTTGAAATATACTTACTCTGGTCAGTCTTAGATTAACTTTGTAACTATCAACTACATCAACACACAACAACCAGTATAACTAGTGGGATGATGATCTACATCCTTCATTGACCTGGACACACCAGTGTGGAGGACTCTGAGCCACTATATAAACTCTACTTTACAACAAAATTCTACTTCATAATATTAACTTTAGAAATATTCCACGACTGTAACAGGTTTTGGAAACGCCATGGGTCGACGAAGATTTACAACCTTCGTAAATAACTGTAAACAGTTTATATTTTACCCATCGCGCGTAACAACTACAATTACTATACTTATTACACTCACGATAATCAATCTAACTCATATTATGAACCATATTATGCAGAAATGATCGATAGAACGACAATTACTATACTTATTACTCTTATTATTATCAATCTAACTCATATTATTAACCATATTATGCTTATATGATCGCTAGAACGACAATTACTATACTCATTACTCTTATTATTATCAATCTAACGCATATTATTAACCATCTTATGCTTATATGAGCAATAGAAGTACAATTACTATACTTATTACACTCACTGTTATCAATCTAACTCATATTATGAACCATATTATGCAGATATGCTCGATAGGACGACAATTACTATACTTATTACTCTTATTATTATCCATTTATCTCATATTATTAGCCATATTATGCTTATGTGATCGATAGAACGACAATTACTATACTTATTACACTCACTATTGTCAATCTAACTCATATTATTAACCATATTATGCAGATATGATCGATAGGACGACAATCACTATACTTATTACTCTTATTATTATCAATCTAACGCATATTATTAACCATATTATGCTTATATGAGCAATAGAACTACAATTACGAGTGATGCTCATTTGGACGCCGACCGATTGGACGCGTCCCGATTGGACGGTCCCGATTCGACGCGTTCCAATTCGAAGCGGTGCCGATTGGACGCGTTCCAATTCTAAGCAGAGCTTATAGAACATAACCTAACCAAATTTAACAGCTTCGAATTGGGACGCGTCCAATCGGCACCGCTTCGAATTGGAACGCGTCGAATCGGGACCGTCCAATCGGGACGCGTCCAATCGGTCGGCGTCCAAGTGGGACACCCCCACAATTACTATACTTATTACACTCACTATTATCAATCTAACTCATATTATTAACCATATTATGCAGATATGATCGATAGAACGACAATTACTATACTTATTACTTTTATTATTATCAATCTAACTCATATTATTAGCCATATTATGCTTATATGATCGATAGAACGACAATTACTATACTCATTACTCTTATTATTATCAATCTAACTCATATTATAAGCCATATTATGCTTATATGATCGATAGATCGACAATTACTATACTTATTACACTCACTGTTATCAATCTAACTCATATCATTAGCCATATTATGCTTATATGATCGGTAGAACGATAATTACTATACTTATTACTCTTACTATTATCAATCTAACGCATATTATTAACCATATTATGCTCATATGATCGGTAGAACGATAATTACTATACTTATTACTCTTACTATTATCAATCTAACTCATATTATTAGCCATATTATGCTTATGTGATCGATAGAACGACAATTACTAACTTATTACTCTTATTATTATCAATCTAACTTGTAGTATTAGCCATATTATGCTTATATGGACGACAGAACGACAATTACAATACTTATTACACTCACTATTATCAATCTAGCTCATATTATTAACCATATTACGCAGATATGATCGATAGAACGACAATTACTATACTTATTACTCTTATTATTATCAATCTAACTCATATTATTTGCCATATTATGCTTATATGATCGATAGAACGGCAATTACTATACTTATTACTCTTATTATTATCAATCTAACGCATATTATTAACCATATTATGCTTATATGAGCAACAGAACTACAATTACTAAACTTATTACACTCACTTTTATCAATGTAACTCATATTATTAACCATGTTGAGCAGATATGATCGATAGAACGACAGTTACTATACTTATTACTTTTATTATTATCAATCTAACTCATATTATTAACCATATTATGCAGATATGATCGATAGAACGACAATTACTATACTTATTACTTTTATTATTATCAATCTAACTCATATTATTAGCCATATTATGCTTCTATGATCGATAGAACGACAATTACTATACTTATTACTCTTATTATTATCAATCTAACTCATATTATTTGCCATATTATGCTTATATGATCGATAGAACGGCAATTACTATACTTATTACTCTTATTATTATCAATCTAACGCATATTATTAACCATATTATGCTTATATGAGCAATAGAACTACAATTACTAAACTTATTACACTCACTTTTATCAATGTAACTCATATTATTACCCATATTATGCTTATATGATCGATAGAACGACAATTACTATACCCATTACTCTTATTATTATCAATCTAACTCATATTATTCGCCATATTATGCTTATATGATCGATAGAACGACAATTACTATACTTATTACTCTTATTATTATCAATCTACCTCATATTATTAGCCATATTATGCTTATGAGATCGATAGAACGACAATTACTATACTTATTACTCTTATTATTATCAATCTAACTCATATTATTTGCCATATTATGCTTATATGATCGATAGAACGACAATTACTATACTTATTACTCTTATTATTATCAATCTAACTCATATTATTAGCCATATCATGCTTATTTGATCGATAGAACGACAATTGCTATAGTTATTACTCTTACTATTATCAATCTAACGCATATTATTAACCATATTATGCTTATGTGATCGATAGAACGGCAATTACTATACTTATTACTCTTATTATTTTCAATCTAACGCATATCATTAACCATATTATGCTTATATGAGCAATAGAACTACAATTACTATACTTATTACACTCACTTTTATCAATCTAACTCATATTATTAGCCATATTATGCTCATATGATCGGTAGAACGATAATTACTATACTTATTACTCTTACTATTATCAATCTAACTCATATTATTAGCCATATTATGCTTATATGATCGATAGAACGGCAATTACTGTACTTATTACTCTTATTATTATCAATCTAACGCATATTATTAACCATATTATGCTTATATGAGCAATAGAACTACAATTACTAAACTTATTACACTCACTTTTATCAATGTAACTCATATTATTAACCATATTGAGCAGATATGATCGATAGAACGACAATTACTATACTTATTACTTTTATTATTATCAATCTAACTCATATTATTAACCATATTATGCAGATATGATCGATAGAACGACAATTACTATACTTATTACTTTTATTGTTATCAATCTAACTCATATTATTACCCATATTATGCTTATATGATCGATAGAACGACAATTACTATACTCATTACTCTTATTATTATCAATCTAACTCATATTATTCGCCATATTATGCTTATATGATCGATAGAACGACAATTACTATACTTATTACTCTTATTATTATCAATCTACCTCATATTATTAGCCATATTATGCTTATGAGATCGATAGAACGACAATTACTATACTTATTACTCTTATTATTATCAATCTAACGCATATTATTAACCATATTATGCTTATATGAGCAATAGAACTACAATTACTAAACTTATTACACCCACTTTTATCAATGTAACTCATATTATTAACCATATTGAGCAGATATGATCGATAGAACGACAATTACTATACTTATTACTTTTATTATTATCAATCTAACTCATATTATTAACCATATTATGCAGATATGATCGATAGAACGACAATTACTATACCTATTACTTTTATTATTATCAATCTAACTCATATTATTAGCCATATTATGCTTATATGATCGATAGAACGACAATTACTATACTCATTACTCTTATTATTATCAATCTAACTCATATTATAAGCCATATTATGCTTATATGATCGATAGAACGACAATTACTATACTTATTACTTTTATTATTATCAATCTAACTCATATTATTAGCCATATTATGCTTATATGATCGACAGAACGACAATTACTATACTCATTACTCTTATTATTATCAATCTAACTCATATTATTCGCCATATTATGCTTATATGATCGATAGAACGACAATTACTATACTTATTACTCTTATTATTATCAATCTACCTCATATTATTAGCCATATTATGCTTATGTGATCGATAGAACGACAATTACTATACTTATTACTCTTATTATTATCAATCTACCTCATATTATTAGCCATATTATGCTTATGAGATCGATAGAACGACAATTACTATAATTATTACTCTTATTATTATCAATCTAACTCATATTATTTGCCATATTATGCTTATATGATCGATAGAACGACAATTACTATACTTATTACTCTTATTATTATCAATCTACCTCATATTATTAGCCATATTATGCTTATGAGATCGATAGAACGACAATTACTATACTTATTACTCTTATTATTATCAATCTAACTCATATTATTTGCCATATTATGCTTATATGATCGATAGAACGGCAATTACTATACTTATTACTCTTATTATTATCAATCTAACGCATATTATTAACCATATTATGCTTATATGAGCAATAGAACTACAATTACTAAACTTATTACACTCACTTTTATCAATATAACTCATATTATTAACCATATTGAGCAGATATGATCGATAGAACGACAATTACTATACATATTACTTTTATTATTATCAATCTAACTCATATTATTAACCATATTATGCAGATATGATCGATAGAACGACAATTACTATACTTATTACTTTTATTATTATCAATCTAACTCATATTATTAGCCATATTATGCTTATATGATCGATAGAACGACAATTACTATACTCATTACTCTTATTATTATCAATCTAACTCATATTATTAGCCATATTATGCTTATATGATCGATAGAACGGCAATTACTATACTTATTACTCTTATTATTATCAATCTAACTCATATTATTAGCCATATCATGCTTATTTGATCGATAGAACGACAATTGCTATAGTTATTACTCTTATCATTATCAAACTAACCCATATTATTAGCCATATTATGCTTATATGATCGATAGATCGACAATTACTATACTTATTACACTCACTGTTATCAATCTAACTCATATCATTAGCCATATTATGCTTATGTGCTCGATAGAACGACAATTACTATACTTATTACACTCACTGTTGTCAATCTAACTCATATTATTAACCATATTATGCTTATATGAGCAATAGAACTACAATTACTATACTTATTACACTCACTATTATCAATCTAACTCATATTAATAACCATATTATGCTTATGTGATCGATAGAACGGCAATTACTATACTTATTACTCTTATTATTATCAATCTAACGCGTATTATTAACCATATTATGCTTATATGAGCAATAGAACTACAATTACTATACTTGTTACACTCACTTTTATCAATCTAACTCATATTATTAGCCATATCATGCTCATATGATCGGTAGAACGATAATTACTATACTTATTACTCTTACTATTATCAATCTAACTCATATTATTAGCCATATTATGCTTATGTGATCGATAGAACGACAATTACTATACTTATTACTCTTATTATTATCAATCTAACTCATATTATTGGCCATATTATGCTTATGTGATCGATAGAACGGCAATTACTATACTCATTACTCTTATTATTATCAATCTATCGCATATTATTAACCATATTATGCTCATATGAGCAATAGAACTACTGTTCCGAAGCACTCGGAATATAATCAGCGTAATATTTATGGGTGTTCTGTCAAACCTTTACTCTTGCAATTTCAAACGGATCTTCAAGACCACATGGATGTTTCTACAGCTTGACATTCTTAACTATTGACAATAACCTTTTAACAGGCCAGAAAAGCACATCTTTATAACGCCAATATATCTTTCCTTAAAGAAGTTTATGTCCATAGTCCTAAACTGTGCACCCTTGCTGTGTGCAGTGTTTACGAAAATCCTTGCGTACTCGGCGGACCAGGCACCCTGACTCGGTCATTCAGCAGTCTCGCAATGTGTCCCACTATTTAGTTCTTTTGAAGGACCCAAATCACTTAACTGTTTGGGTCACCTTATTAACGAAACGTTATTTACAACCCTGGAGTGAAGGCTAAAATCTTACAACCTCATTCGTCGAATCATCTCACCAATCACTGTCTTTTACAAATAACAATCTGTCCGGATTGGTCCCTTTTGGCAACGCCTTCACGTCCTGAACTTCTTCCTGTGCTTTCTTTTCTGGCTGTTTAGAGGCAACTAGTCAGTCTTAGATTAGCTTCGTTGAAATATACTTACTCTGGTCAGTCTTAGATTAACTTTGTAACTATCAACTACATCAACACACAACAACCAGTATAACTAGTGGGATGATGATCTACATCCTTCATTGACCTGGACACACCAGTGTGGAGGACTCTGAGCCACTATATAAACTCTACTTTACAACAAAATTCTACTTCATAATATTAACTTTAGAAATATTCCACGACTGTAACAGGTTTTGGAAACGCCATGGGTCGACGAAGATTTACAACCTTCGTAAATAACTGTAAACAGTTTATATTTTACCCATCGCGCGTAACAACTACAATTACTATACTTATTACACTCACGATAATCAATCTAACTCATATTATGAACCATATTATGCAGAAATGATCGATAGAACGACAATTACTATACTTATTACTCTTATTATTATCAATCTAACTCATATTATTAACCATATTATGCTTATATGATCGCTAGAACGACAATTACTATACTCATTACTCTTATTATTATCAATCTAACGCATATTATTAACCATCTTATGCTTATATGAGCAATAGAAGTACAATTACTATACTTATTACACTCACTGTTATCAATCTAACTCATATTATGAACCATATTATGCAGATATGCTCGATAGGACGACAATTACTATACTTATTACTCTTATTATTATCCATTTATCTCATATTATTAGCCATATTATGCTTATGTGATCGATAGAACGACAATTACTATACTTATTACACTCACTATTGTCAATCTAACTCATATTATTAACCATATTATGCAGATATGATCGATAGGACGACAATCACTATACTTATTACTCTTATTATTATCAATCTAACGCATATTATTAACCATATTATGCTTATATGAGCAATAGAACTACAATTACGAGTGATGCTCATTTGGACGCCGACCGATTGGACGCGTCCCGATTGGACGGTCCCGATTCGACGCGTTCCAATTCGAAGCGGTGCCGATTGGACGCGTTCCAATTCTAAGCAGAGCTTATAGAACATAACCTAACCAAATTTAACAGCTTCGAATTGGGACGCGTCCAATCGGCACCGCTTCGAATTGGAACGCGTCGAATCGGGACCGTCCAATCGGGACGCGTCCAATCGGTCGGCGTCCAAGTGGGACACCCCCACAATTACTATACTTATTACACTCACTATTATCAATCTAACTCATATTATTAACCATATTATGCAGATATGATCGATAGAATGACAATTACTATACTTATTACTTTTATTATTATCAATCTAACTCATATTATTAGCCATATTATGCTTATATGATCGATAGAACGACAATTACTATACTCATTACTCTTATTGTTATCAATCTAACTCATATTATTTGCCATATTATGCTTATATGATCGATAGAACGACAATTACTATACTTATTACTCTTATTATTATCAATCTAACTCATATTATTTGCCATATTATGCTTATATGATCGATAGAACGGCAATTACTATACTTATTACTCTTATTATTATCAATCTAACGCATATTATTAACCATATTATGCTTATATGAGCAATAGAACTACAATTACTAAACTTATTACACTCACTTTTATCAATGTAACTCATATTATTAACCATATTGAGCAGATATGATCGATAGAACGACAGTTACTATACTTATTACTTTTATTATTATCAATCTAACTCATATTATTAACCATATTATGCAGATATGATCGATAGAACGACAATTACTATACTTATTACTTTTATTATTATCAATCTAACTCATATTATTAGCCATATTATGCTTCTATGATCGATAGAACGACAATTACTATACTTATTGCTCTTATTATTATCAATCTAACTCATATTATTTGCCATATTATGCTTATATGATCGATAGAACGGCAATTACTATACTTATTACTCTTATTATTATCAATCTAACGCATATTATTAACCATATTATGCTTATATGAGCAATAGAACTACAATTACTAAACTTATTACACTCACTTTTATCAATGTAACTCATATTATTAACCATATTGAGCAGATATGATCGATAGAACGACAATTACTATACTTATCACTTTTATTATTATCAATCTAACTCATATTATTAACCATATTATGCAGATATGATCGATAGAACGACAATTACTATACTTATTACTTTTATTGTTATCAATCTAACTCATATTATTACCCATATTATGCTTATATGATCGATAGAACGACAATTACTATACTCATTACTCTTATTATTATCAATCTAACTCATATTATTCGCCATATTATGCTTATATGATCGATAGAACGACAATTACTATACTTATTACTCTTATTATTATCAATCTACCTCATATTATTAGCCATATTATGCTTATGAGATCGATAGAACGACAATTACTATACTTATTACTCTTATTATTATCAATCTAACTCATATTATTTGCCATATTATGCTTATATGATCGATAGAACGACAATTACTATACTTATTACTCTTATTATTATCAATCTAACTCATATTATTTGCCATGTTATGCTTATATGATCGATAGAACGGCAATTACTATACTTATTACTCTTATTATTATCAATCTAACGCATATTATTAACCATATTATGCTTATATGAGCAATAGAACTACAATTACTAAACTTATTACACCCACTTTTATCAATGTAACTTATATTATTAACCATATTGAGCAGATATGATCGATAGAACGACAATTACTATACTTATTACTTTTATTATTATCAATCTAACTCATATTATTAACCATATTATGCAGATATGATCGATAGAACGACAATTACTATACTTATTACTTTTATTATTATCAATCTAACTCATATTATTAGCCATATTATGCTTATATGATCGATAGAACGACAATTACTATACTCATTACTCTTATTATTATCAATCTAACTCATATTATAAGCCATATTATGCTTATATGATCGATAGAACGACAATTACTATACTTATTACTCTTATTATTATCAATCTAACTCATATTATTAGCCATATCATGCTTATTTGATCGATAGAACGACAATTGCTATAGTTATTACTCTTATCATTATCAAACTAACCCATATTATTAGCCATATTATGCTTATATGATCGATAGATCGACAATTACTATACTTATTACACTCACTGTTATCAATCTAACTCATATCATTAGCCATATTATGCTTATATGATCGGTAGAACGATAATTACTATACTTATTACTCTTACTATTATCAATCTAACGCATATTATTAACCATATTATGCTCATATGATCGGTAGAACGATAATTACTATACTTATTACTCTTACTATTATCAATCTAACTCATATTATTAGCCATATTATGCTTATGTGATCGATAGAACGACAATTACTAACTTATTACTCTTATTATTATCAATCTAACTTGTAGTATTAGCCATATTATGCTTATATGGACGACAGAACGACAATTACAATACTTATTACACTCACTATTATCAATCTAGCTCATATTATTAACCATATTACGCAGATATGATCGATAGAACGACAATTACTATACTTATTACTCTTATTATTATCAATCTAACTCATATTATTTGCCATATTATGCTTATATGATCGATAGAACGGCAATTACTATACTTATTACTCTTATTATTATCAATCTAACGCATATTATTAACCATATTATGCTTATATGAGCAATAGAACTACAATTACTAAACTTATTACACTCACTTTTATCAATGTAACTCATATTATTAACCATATTGAGCAGATATGATCGATAGAACGACAGTTACTATACTTATTACTTTTATTATTATCAATCTAACTCATATTATTAACCATATTATGCAGATATGATCGATAGAACGACAATTACTATACTTATTACTTTTATTATTATCAATCTAACTCATATTATTAGCCATATTATGCTTCTATGATCGATAGAACGACAATTACTATACTTATTACTCTTATTATTATCAATCTAACTCATATTATTTGCCATATTATGCTTATATGATCGATAGAACGGCAATTACTATACTTATTACTCTTATTATTATCAATCTAACGCATATTATTAACCATATTATGCTTATATGAGCAATAGAACTACAGTTACTAAACTTATTACACTCACTTTTATCAATGTAACTCATATTATTAACCATATTGAGCAGATATGATCGATAGAACGACAATTACTATACTTATTACTTTTATTATTATCAATCTAACTCATATTATTAACCATATTATGCAGATATGATCGATAGAACGACAATTACTATACTTATTACTTTTATTGTTATCAATCTAACTCATATTATTACCCATATTATGCTTATATGATCGATAGAACGACAATTACTATACTCATTACTCTTATTATTATCAATCTAACTCATATTATTCGCCATATTATGCTTATATGATCGATAGAACGA
>NW_027475013.1:0-18861 GCF_050947335.1 Megachile rotundata | reverse complement strand
CATATTATTAGCCATATTATGCTTAAATGATCGATAGAACGACAATTACTATACTCATTACTCTTATTATTATCAATCTAACTCATATTATTAGCCATATTATGCTTATATGATCGATAGAACGACAATTACTATACTTATTACTCTTATTATTATCAATCTAACTCATATTATTAGCCATATTATGCTTATATGATCGATAGGGCGACAATTACTCTACTTCTTACTCTTATTATTATCAATCTAACTCGTATTATTAGCCATATTATGCTTATGTGATCGGTAGAACGATAATTACTATACTTATTATTCTTATTATTATCAATCTAACTCATATTATTAGCCATATTATGCTTATATGATCGACAGAACGACAATTACTATACTTATTACACTCACTATTATCAATCTAACTCATATTATTAACCATATTATGCAGATATGATCGATAGAACGACAATTACTATACTTATTACTCTTATTATTATCAATGTAACTCATATTATTAGCCATATTATGCTTATGTGATCGACAGAACGACAATTACTATACTTATTACTCTTATTATTATGAATCTATCTCATATTATTAACCATATTATGCAGATATGATCGATAGAACGACAATTACTATACTTATTACTCTTATTATTATCAATCTCACCCATATTATTAGCCATATTATGCTTAAATGATCGATAGAACGACAATTACTATACTCATTACTCTTATTATTATCAATCTAACTCATATTACTAGCCATATTATGCTTAGATGATCGATAGAACGACAATTACTCTACTTTTTACTCTTATTATTATCAATCTAACTCATATTATTAGCCATATTATGCTTATATGATCGGAAGAACGATAATTACTATACTTATTACTCTTATTATTATCAATCTAACTCATATTATTAGCCATATTATGCTTAAATGATCGATAGAACTACAATTACTATACTTATTACTCTTATTATTATCAATCTAACTCATATTATTAGCCATATAATGTTTATATGATCGATAGAACGACAATTACTATACTTATTACTCTTATAATTATCAATCTAACCCATATTATTAGCCATATTATGATTATATGATCGATAGAACGACAATTACTATACTTATTACTCTTACTATTATCAATCTCACCCATATTATTAGCCATATTATGCTTAAATGATCGATAGAACGACAATTACTATACTCATTACTCTTATTATTATCAATCTAACTCATATTATTAGCCATATTATGCTTATATGATCGATAGAACGACAATTACTATACTTATTACTCTTATTATTATCAATCTAACTCATATTATTAGCCATATTATGCTTATATGATCGATAGGGCGACAATTACTCTACTTCTTACTCTTATTATTATCAATCTAACTCGTATTATTAGCCATATTATGCTTATGTGATCGGTAGAACGATAATTACTATACTTATTATTCTTATTATTATCAATCTAACACATATTATTAGCCATATTATGCTTATATGATCGACAGAACGACAATTACTATACTTATTACACTCACTATTATCAATCTAACTCATATTATTAACCATATTATGCAGATATGATCGATAGAACGACAATTACTATACTTATTACTCTTATTATTATCAATGTAACTCATATTATTAGCCATATTATGCTTATGTGATCGACAGAACGACAATTACTATACTTATTACTCTTATTATTATGAATCTATCTCATATTATTAACCATATTATGCAGATATGATTGATAGAACTACAATTACTATACTTATTGCTCTTATTATTATCAATCTAACTCACATTATTAGCCATATTATACTCATATGATCGACAGAACGACGATTACTATACTTATTACACTCACTATTATCAATCTAACTCATATTATTAACCATATTATGCAGATATGATCGATAGAACGAGAATTACTATACTTATTACTCTTATTATTATCAATCTAACTCATATTATTAGCCATATAATGCTCATATGATCGATAGAACGACAATTACTATACTTATTACTCTTATAATTATCAATCTAACCCATATTATTAGCCATATTATGATAATATGATCGATAGAACGACAATTACTATACTTATTACTCTTATTATTATCAATCTCACTCATATTATTAGCCATATTATGCTTAAATGATCGATAGATCGACATTTACTATACTCATTACTCTTATTATTATCAATCTAACTCATATTATTAGCCATATTATGCTTATGTGATCGATAGAACGACAATTACTATACCTATTACACTCACTATTATCAATCTAACTCATATTATTAACCATATTATGCTTATATGATCGATAGAACGACAATTACTATACTCATTTCTCTTATTATTATCAATCTAACTCATATTATTAGCCATATTATGCTTGTATGATCGATAGAACGACAATTACTATACTTATTACTCTTATTATTATCAATCTAACTCATATTATTAGCCATATTATGCTTATGTGTTCGACAGAACGACAATTACTATACTTATTACCCTTATTATTATGAATCTAACTCATATTATTAACCATATTATGCAGATATGATTGATAGAACTACAATTACTATACTTATTGCTCTTATTATTATCAATCTGACTCATATTATTAGCCATATTATGCTTATATGATCGACAGAATGACAATTACTATACTTATTACACTCACTATTATCAATCTAACTCATATTATTAACCATATTATGCAGATATGATCGATAGAACGACAATTACTATACTTATTACTCTTATTATTATCAATCTCACCCATATTATTAGCCATATTATGCTTGAATGATCGATAGAACGACAATTACTATACTCATTACTCTTATTATTATCAATCTAACTCATATTACTAGCCATATTATGCTTAGATGATCGATAGAACGACAATTACTCTACTTTTTACTCTTATTATTATCAATCTAACTCATATTATTAGCCATATTATGCTTATATGATCGGTAGAACGATAATTACTATACTTATTACTCTTACTATTATCAATCTAACTCATATTATTAGCCATATTATGCTTAAATGATCGATAGAACTACAATTACTATACTTATTACTCTTATTATTATCAATCTAACTCATATTATTAGCCATATAATGTTTATATGATCGATAGAACGACAATTACTATACTTATTACTCTTATAATTATCAATCTAACCCATATTATTAGCCATATTATGATTATATGATCGATAGAACGACAATTACTATACTTATTACTCTTATTATTATCAATCTCACCCATATTATTAGCCATATAATGCTTATATGATCGATACAACGACAATTACTATACATATTACTCTTATAATTATCAATCTAACCCATATTATTAGCCATATTATGATTATATGATCGATAGAACGACAATTACTATACTTATTACTCTTATTATTATCAATCTCACTCATATTATTAGCCATATTATGCTTAAATGATCGATAGAACGACAATTACTATACTCATTACTCTTATTATTATCAATCTAACTCATATTATTAGCCATATTATGCTTATATGATCGATAGAACGACAATTACTATACTTATTACTCTTATTATTATCAATCTAACTCATATTATTAGCCATATTATGCTTATATGATCGATAGGGCGACAATTACTCTACTTCTTACTCTTATTATTATCAATCTAACTCGTATTATTAGCCATATTATGCTTATGTGATCGGTAGAACGATAATTACTATACTTATTATTCTTATTATTATCAATCTAACACATATTATTAGCCATATTATGCTTATATGATCGACAAAACGACAATTACTTTACTTATTACACTCACCATTATCAATCTAACTCATATTATTAACCATATTATGCAGATATGATCGATAGAACGACAACTACTATACTTATTACTCTTATTATTATCAATGTAACTCATATTATTAGCCATATTATGCTTATGTGATCGACAGAACGACAATAACTATACTTATTACTCTTATTATTATGAATCTATCTCATATTATTAACCATATTATGCAGATATGATTGATAGAACTACAATTACTATACTTATTGCTCTTATTATTATCAATCTAACTCACATTATTAGCCATATTATACTCATATGATCGACAGAACGACGATTATTATACTTATTACACTCACTATTATCAATCTAACTCATATTATTAACCATATTATGCAGATATGATCGATAGAACGACAATTACTATACTTATTACTCTTATTATTATCAATCTAACCCATATTATTAGTCATATTATGATTATATGATCGATAGAACGACAATTACTATACTTACTACACTCACTATTATCAATCTAACTCATATTATTAACCATATTATGCAGATATGATCGATAGAACGACAATTACTATACTTATTACTCTTATTATTATCAATCTAACTCATATTATTAGCCATATTATGCTTATATGATCGATAGAACGACAATTACTATACTCATTTCTCTTATTATTATCAATCTAACTCATATTATTAGCCATATTATGCTTGTATGATCGATAGAACGACAATTACTATACTTATTACTCTTATTATTATCAATCTAACTCACATTATTAGCCATATTATGCTTATGTGATCGACAGAACGACAATTACTATACTTATTACCCTTATTATTATGAATCTAACTCATATTATTAACCATATTATGCAGATATGATTGATAGAACTACAATTACTATACTTATTGCTCTTATTATTATCAATCTGACTCATATTATTAGCCATATTATGCTTATATGATCGACAGAATGACAATTACTATACTTATTACACTCACTATTATCAATCTAACTCATATTATTAACCATATTATGCAGATATGATCGATAGAACGACAATTACTATACTTATTACTCTTATTATTATCAATCTCACCCATATTATTAGCCATATTATGCTTCAATGATCGATAGAACGACAATTACTATACTCATTACTCTTATTATTATCAATCTAACTCATATTACTAGCCATATTATGCTTAGATGATCGATAGAACGACAATTACTCTACTTTTTACTCTTATTATTATCAATCTAACTCATATTATTAGCCATATTATGCTTATATGATCGGAAGAACGATAATTACTATACTTATTACTCTTATTATTATCAATCTAACTCATATTATTAGCCATATTATGCTTAAATGATCGATAGAACTACAATTACTATACTTATTACTCTTATTATTATCAATCTAACTCATATTATTAGCCATATAATGTTTATATGATCGATAGAACGACAATTACTATACTTATTACTCTTATAATTATCAATCTAACCCATATTATTAGCCATATTATGATTATATGATCGATAGAACGACAATTACTATACTTATTACTCTTATTATTATCAATCTCACCCATATTATTAGCCATATTATGCTTAAATGATCGATAGAACGACAATTACTATACTCATTACTCTTATTATTATCAATCTAACTCATATTATTAGCCATATTATGCTTATATGATCGATAGAACGACAATTACTATACTTATTACTCTTATTATTATCAATCTAACTCATATTATTAGCCATATTATGCTTATATGATCGATAGGGCGACAATTACTCTACTTCTTACTCTTATTATTATCAATCTAACTCGTATTATTAGCCATATTATGCTTATGTGATCGGTAGAACGATAATTACTATACTTATTATTCTTATTATTATCAATCTAACACATATTATTAGCCATATTATGCTTATATGATCGACAGAACGACAATTACTATACTTATTACACTCACTATTATCAATCTAACTCATATTATTAACCATATTATGCAGATATGATCGATAGAACGACAATTACTATACTTATTACTCTTATTATTATCAATGTAACTCATATTATTAGCCATATTATGCTTATGTGATCGACAGAACGACAATTACTATACTTATTACTCTTATTATTATGAATCTATCTCATATTATTAACCATATTATGCAGATATGATTGATAGAACTACAATTACTATACTTATTGCTCTTATTATTATCAATCTAACTCACATTATTAGCCATATTATACTCATATGGTCGACAGAACGACGATTACTATACTTATTACACTCACTATTATCAATCTAACTCATATTATTAGCCATATTATGCTTAAATGATCGATAGAACGACAATTACTATACTCATTACTCTTATTATTATCAATCTAACTCATATTATTAGCCATATAATGCTCATATGATCGATAGAACGACAATTACTATACTTATTACTCTTATAATTATCAATCTAACCCATATTATTAGCCATATTATGATAATATGATCTATAGAACGACAATTACTATACTTATTACTCTTATTATTATCAATCTCACTCATATTATTAGCCATATTATGCTTAAATGATCGATAGAACGACATTTACTATACTCATTACTCTTATAATTATCAATCTAACTCGTATTATTAGCCATATTATGCTTATATGATCGATAGAACGACAATTACTATACTTATTACTCTTATTATTATCAATCTAACCCATATTATTAGTCATATTATGATTATATGATCGATAGAACGACAATTACTATACTTACTACACTCACTATTATCAATCTAACTCATATTATTAACCATATTATGCAGATATGATCGATAGAACGACAATTACTATACTTATTACTCTTATTATTATCAATCTAACTCATATTATTAGCCATATAATGCTCATATGATCGATAGAACGACAATTACTATACTTATTACTCTTATAATTACCAATCTAACCCATATTATTAGCCATATTATGATAATATGATCGATAGAACGACAATTACTATACTTATTACTCTTATTATTATCAATCTCACTCATATTATTAGCCATATTATGCTTAAATGATCGATAGATCGACATTTACTATACTCATTACTCTTATTATTATCAATCTAACTCATATTATTAGCCATATTATGCTTATGTGATCGATAGAACGACAATTACTATACCTATTACACTCACTATTATCAATCTAACTCATATTATTAACCATATTATGCTTATATGATCGATAGAACGACAATTACTATACTCATTTCTCTTATTATTATCAATCTAACTCATATTATTAGCCATATTATGCTTGTATGATCGATAGAACGACAATTACTATACTTATTACTCTTATTATTATCAATCTAACTCATATTATTAGCCATATTATGCTTATGTGATCGACAGAACGACAATTACTATACTTATTACCCTTATTATTATGAATCTAACTCATATTATTAACCATATTATGCAGATATGATTGATAGAACTACAATTACTATACTTATTGCTCTTATTATTATCAATCTGACTCATATTATTAGCCATATTATGCTTATATGATCGACAGAATGACAATTACTATACTTATTACACTCACTATTATCAATCTAACTCATATTATTAACCATATTATGCAGATATGATCGATAGAACGACAATTACTATACTTATTACTCTTATTATTATCAATCTCACCCATATTATTAGCCATGTTATGCTTAATTGATCGATAGAACGACAATTACTATACTCATTACTCTTATAATTATCAATCTAACCCATATTATTAGCCATATAATGCTTATATGATCGATAGAAGGACAATTACTATACTTATTACTCTTATAATTATAAATCTAACCCATATTATTAGCCATATTATGATTATATGATCGATAGAACGACAATTACTATACTTATTACTCTTATTATTATCAATCTAACTCATATTATTAGCCATATTATGCTTATGTGATCGACAGAACGACAATTACTATACATATTACTCTTATTATTATGAATCTAACTCATATGATTAGCCATATTATGCTTATATGATCGATAGAACGACAATTACTATACTCATTACTCTTATTATTATCAATCTAACTCATACTATTAGCCATATTTTGCTTATATGATCGACAGAACGGCAATTGCTATACTCACTACTCTTATTATTATCAATCTAACTCATATTATTAGCCATATTATGCTTATATGATCGATAGAACGACAATTACTATACTTATTACTCTTATTATTATGAATCTAACTCATATTATTAGCCATATTATGCTTGTATGATCGATAGAACGACAATTACTATACTTATTACTCTTATTATTATCAATCTAACTCATATTATTAGCCATATTATGCTTATGTGATCGACAGAACGACAATTACTATACTTATTACCCTTATTATTATGAATCTAACTCATATTATTAACCATATTATGCAGATATGATCGATAGAACGACAATTACTATACTTATTACTCTTATTATTATCAATCTAACTCATATTATTAGCCATATAATGCTCATATGATCGATAGAACGACAATTACTATACTTATTACACTCACTATTATCAATCTAACTCATATTATTAGCCATATTATGCAGATATGATCGATAGAACGACAATTACTATACTTATTACTCTTATTATTATCAATCTCACCCATATTATTAGCCATATTATGCTTAAATGATCGATAGAACGACAATTACTATACTCATTACTCTTATTATTATCAATCTAACTCATATTACTAGCCATATTATGCTTAGATGATCGATAGAACGACAATTACTCTACTTTTTACTCTTATTATTATCAATCTAACTCATATTATTAACCATATTATGCTTATATGATCGGTAGAACGATAATTACTATACTTATTACTCTTATTATTATCAATCTAACTCATATTATTAGCCATATTATGCTTAAATGATCGATAGAACTACAATTACTATACTTATTACTCTTATTATTATCAATCTAACTCCTATTATTAGCCATATTATGCAGATATGATCGATATAACGACAATTACTATACTTATTACTCTTATTATTATCAATCTAACTCATATTATTAGCCATATAATGCTCATATGATCGATAGAACGACAATTACTATACTTATTACTCTCATAGTTATCAATCTAACCCATATTATTAGCTATATTATGATAATATGATCGATAGAACGACAATTACTATACTTATTACTCTTATTATTATCAATCTCACTCATATTATTAGCCATATTATGCTTAAATGATCGATAGAACGACATTTACTATACTTATTACTCTTATTATTATCAATGTAACTCATATTATTAACCATATTATGCAGATATGATTGATAGAACTACAATTACTATACTTATTGCTCTTATTATTATCAATCTAACTCACATTATTAGCCATATTATACTCATATGATCGACAGAACGACGATTACTATACTTATTACACTCACTATTATCAATCTAACTCATATTATTAACCATATTATGCAGATATGATCGATAGAACGACAATTACTATACTTATTACTCTTATTATTATCAATCTAACTCATATTATTAGCCATATAATGCTCATATGATCGATAGAGCGACAATTAATATACTTATTACTCTTATAATTATCAATCTAACCCATATTATTAGCCATATTATGATAATATGATCGATAGAACGACAATTACTATACTCATTTCTCTTACTATTATCAATCTAACTCATATTATTAGCCATATTATGCTTGTATGATCGATAGAACTACAATTACTATACTTATTGCTCTTAATATTATCAATCTGACTCATATTATTAGCCATATTATGCTTATATGATCGACAGAATGACAATTACTATATTTATTACACTCACTATTATCAATCTAACTCATATTATTAACCATATTATGCAGATATGATCGATAGAACGACAATTACTATACTTATTACTCTTATTATTATCAATCTAACTCATATTACTAGCCATATTATGCTTAGATGATCGATAGAACGACAATTACTCTACTTTTTACTCTTATTATTATCAATCTAACTCATATTATTAGCCATATAATGCTTATATGATCGATAGAACGCCAATTACTATACTTATTACTCTTATTATTATCAATCTCACTCATATTATTAGCCATATTAGGCTTAAATGATCGATAGAACGGCAATTACTATACTCATTACTCTTATTATTATCCATCTAACTCATATTATTAGCCATATTATGCTTATATGATCGATAGAACGACAATTACTATACATATTACTCTTATTATTATCAATCTAACTCATATTATTAGCCATATTATGCTTATATGATCGATAGGGCGACAATTACTCTACTTCTTACTCTTATTATTATCAATCTAACTCGTATTATTAGCCATATTATGCATATGTGATCGGTAGAACGATAATTACTATACTTATTATTCTTATTATTATCAATCTAACTCATATTATTAGCCATATTATGCTTATATGATCGACGGAACGACAATTACTATACTTATTACACTCACTATTATCAATCTAACTCATATTATTAACCATATTATGCAGATATGATCGATAGAACGACAATTACTATACTTATTACTCTTATTATTATCAATGTAACTCATATTATTAGCCATATTATGCTTATGTGATCGACACAACGACAATTACTATACTTATTACTCTTATTATTATGAATCGAACTCATATTATTAACCATATTATGCAGATATGATTGATAGAACTACAATTACTATACTTATTGCTCTTATTATTATCAATCTAACTCACATTATTAGCCATATTATACTCATATGATCGACAGAACGACGATTACTATACTTATTAGACTCACTATTATCAATCTAATTCATATTATGAACCATATTATGCAGATATGATCGATAGAATGACAATTACTATACTTATTACTCTTATTATTATCAATCTAACTCATATTATTAGCCATATTATGCTTATATCATCGATAGAACGAGAATTACTATACTTATTACTCTTATAATTATGAATCTAACCCATATTATTAGCCATATTATGATTATATCATCGATAGAACGACAATTACTATACTTATTACTCTTATTATTATCAATCTCACTCATATTATTAGCCATATTATGCTTAAATGATCGATAGAACGACAATTACTATACTCATTACTCTTATTATTATCAATCTAACTCATATTATTAGCCATGTTATGCTTATATGATCGATAGAACGACAATTACTATACTTATTACTCTTACTATTATCAATCTAACTCATATTATTAGCCATGTTATGCTTATATGATCGGTAGGGCGACAATTACTCTACTTCTTACTCTTATTATTATCAATCTAACTCGTATTATTAGACATATTATGCTTATGTGAACGGTAGAACGATAATTACTATACTTATTATTCTTATTATTATCAATCTAACTCATATTATTAGCCATATTATGCTTATATGATCGACAGAACGACAATTACTATACTTATTACACTCACTATTATCAATCTAACTCATATTATTAACCATATTATGCAGATATGATCGATAGAACGACAATTACTATACTTATTACTCTTATTATTATCAATGTAACTCATATTATTAGCCATATTATGCTTATGTGATCCACAGAACGACAATAACTATACTTATTACTCTTATTATTATGAATCTAACTCATATTATTAGCCATATTATGTTTGTATGATCGATAGAACGACAATTACTATACTCATTACTTTTATTATTATCAATCTATCTCATATTATTAGCCATATTATGTTTGTATGATCGATAGAACGACAATTACTATACTTATTACTGTTATTATTATCAATCTAACACATATTATTAACCATATTATGCTTATATGATCGATAGAACGACAATTACTATACTTATTACACTCACTATTATCAATCTCACTCATATTATTAGCCACATTATGCTTAAATGATCGATAGAACGACAATTACTATACTCATTACTCTTATTATTATCAATCTAACTCATATTATTAGCCATATTATGCTTATATGATCGATAGAACGACAATTACTATACTTATTACTCTTATTTTTATCAATCTAACCAATATTATTAGCCATATTATGATTATATGATCGATAGAACGACAATTACTATACTTATTACTCTTATTATTATCAATCTAACTCATATTATTAGCCATATTATGCTTATATGATCGATAGAACGACAATTACTGTACTCATTACTCTTATTATTATCAATCTAACTCATTTTATTAGCCATATTATGCTTATGTGATCGATAGAATGACAATTACTATACTTATTACTCTTACTATTATCAATGTAACTCATATTATTAGCCATATTATGCTTAAATGATCGATAGAACTACAATTACTATACTTATTACTCTTATTATTATCAATCTAACTCCTATTATTAGCCATATTATGCAGATATGATCGATATAACGACAATTACTATACTTATTACGCTTATTATTATCAATCTAACTCATATTATTAGCCATATAATGCTCATATGATCGATAGAACGACAATTACTATACTTATTACTCTCATAGTTATCAATCTAACCCATATTATTAGCTATATTATGATAATATGATCGATAGAACGACAATTACTATACTTATTACTCTTATTATTATCAATCTCACTCATATTATTAGCCATATTATGCTTAAATGATCGATAGAACGACATTTACTATACTTATTACTCTTATTATTATCAATGTAACTCATATTATTAACCATATTATGCAGATATGATTGATAGAACTACAATTACTATACTTATTGCTCTTATTATTATCAATCTAACTCACATTATTAGCCATATAATGCTCATATGATCGATGGAGCGACAATTACTATACTTATTACTCTTATAATTATCAATCTAACCCATATTATTAGCCATATTATGCTTGTATGATCGATAGAACCACAATTACTATACTTATTACTCTTATTATTATCAATCTAACTCATATTATTAGCCATATTATGCTTATGTGATCGACAGAACGACAATTACTATACTTATTACCCTTATTATTATGAATCTAACTCATATTATTAACCATCTTATGCAGATATGATTGATAGAACAACAATTACTATACTTATTGCTCTTAATATTATCGATCTGACTCATATTATTAGCCATATTATGCTTATATGATCGACAGAATGACAATTACTATACTTATTACACTCACTATTATCAATCTAACTCATATTATTAACCATATTATGCAGATATGATCGATAGAACGACAAATACTATACTTATTACTCTTATTATTATCGATCTAACTCATATTACTAGCCATATTATGCTTAGCTGATCGATAGAACGACAATTACTCTACTTTTTACTCTTATTATTATCAATCTAACTCATATTATTAGCCATATTATGCTTATATGATCGGTAGAACGACAATTACTATACTTATTACTCTTATTATAATCAATCTATCTCATATTATTAGCCATATTATGTTTGTATGATCGATAGAACGACAATTACTATACTTATTACTCTCATTATTATCAATCTCACTCATATTATTAGCCATATTATGCTTAAATGATCGATAGAACGACAATTACTATACTCATTACTCTTATTATTATCAATCTAGCTCATATTATTAGCCATATTATGCATATATGATCGATAGAACGACAATTACTATACTTATTACACTCACTATTATCAATCTAACTCATATTATTAGCCATATTATGCTTATATGATCGGTAGAACTACAATTACTATACCTATTACACTTATTATTATCAATCTAACTCATATTATTAGCCATATTATGCTTATATGATCGATAGAACTACAATTACAATACTTATTACTGTTATTATTATCAATCTAACACATATTATTAACCATATTATGCTTATATGATCGATAGAACGACAATTACTATACTTATTACACTCACTATTATCAATCTCACTCATATTATTAGCCATATTATGCTTAAATGATCGATAGAACGACAATTACTATACTCATTACTCTTATTATTATCAATCTAACTCATATTATTAGCCATATTATGCTTATATGATCGATAGAACGACAATTACTATACTTATTACTCTTATTTTTATCAATCTAACCAATATTATTAGCCATATTATGATTATATGATCGATAGAACGACAATTACTATACTTATTACTCTTATTATTATCAATCTAACTCATATTATTAGCCATATTATGCTTATATGATCGATAGAACGACAATTACTGTACTCATTACTCTTATTATTATCAATCTAACTCATTTTATTAGCCATATTATGCTTATGTGATCGATAGAATGACAATTACTATACTTATTACTCTTACTATTATCAATGTAACTCATATTATTAGCCATATTATGCTTAAATGATCGATAGAACTACAATTACTATACTTATTACTCTTATTATTATCAATCTAACTCCTATTATTAGCCATATTATGCAGATATGATCGATATAACGACAATTACTATACTTATTACTCTTATTATTATCAATCTAACTCATATTATTAGCCATATAATGCTCATATGATCGATAGAACGACAATTACTATACTTATTACTCTCATAGTTATCAATCTAACCCATATTATTAGCTATATTATGATAATATGATCGATAGAACGACAATTACTATACTTATTACTCTTATTATTATCAATCTCACTCATATTATTAGCCATATTATGCTTAAATGATCGATAGAACGACATTTACTATACTTATTACTCTTATTATTATCAATGTAACTCATATTATTAACCATATTATGCAGATATGATTGATAGAACTACAATTACTATACTTATTGCTCTTATTATTATCAATCTAACTCACATTATTAGCCATATTATACTCATATGATCGACAGAACGACGATTACTATACTTATTACACTCACTATTATCAATCTAACTCATATTATTAACCATATTATGCAGATATGATCGATAGAACGACAATTACTATACTTATTACTCTTATTATTATCAATCTAACTCATATTATTAGCCATATAATGCTCATATGATCGATAGAGCGACAATTAATATACTTATTACTCTTATAATTATCAATCTAACCCATATTATTAGCCATATTATGATAATATGATCGATAGAACGACAATTACTATACTCATTTCTCTTACTATTATCAATCTAACTCATATTATTAGCCATATTATGCTTGTATGATCGATAGAACTACAATTACTATACTTATTGCTCTTAATATTATCAATCTGACTCATATTATTAGCCATATTATGCTTATATGATCGACAGAATGACAATTACTATATTTATTACACTCACTATTATCAATCTAACTCATATTATTAACCATATTATGCAGATATGATCGATAGAACGACAATTACTATACTTATTACTCTTATTATTATCAATCTAACTCATATTACTAGCCATATTATGCTTAGATGATCGATAGAACGACAATTACTCTACTTTTTACTCTTATTATTATCAATCTAACTCATATTATTAGCCATATAATGCTTATATGATCGATAGAACGCCAATTACTATACTTATTACTCTTATTATTATCAATCTCACTCATATTATTAGCCATATTAGGCTTAAATGATCGATAGAACGGCAATTACTATACTCACTACTCTTATTATTATCCATCTAACTCATATTATTAGCCATATTATGCTTATATGATCGATAGAACGACAATTACTATACATATTACTCTTATTATTATCAATCTAACTCATATTATTAGCCATATTATGCTTATATGATCGATAGGGCGACAATTACTCTACTTCTTACTCTTATTATTATCAATCTAACTCGTATTATTAGCCATATTATGCATATGTGATCGGTAGAACGATAATTACTATACTTATTATTCTTATTATTATCAATCTAACTCATATTATTAGCCATATTATGCTTATATGATCGACAGAACGACAATTACTATACTTATTACACTCACTATTATCAATCTAACTCATATTATTAACCATATTATGCAGATATGATCGATAGAACGACAATTACTATACTTATTACTCTTATTATTATCAATGTAACTCATATTATTAGCCATATTATGCTTATGTGATCGACAGAACGACAATTACTATACTTATTACTCTTATTATTATGAATCGAACTCATATTATTAACCATATTATGCAGATATGATTGATAGAACTACAATTACTATACTTATTGCTCTTATTATTATCAATCTAACTCACATTATTAGCCATATTATACTCATATGATCGACAGAACGACGATTACTATACTTATTAGACTCACTATTATCAATCTAACTCATATTATGAACCATATTATGCAGATATGATCGATAGAATGACAATTACTATACTTATTACTCTTATTATTATCAATCTAACTCATATTATTAGCCATATTATGCTTATATCATCGATAGAACGAGAATTACTATACTTATTACTCTTATAAATTATGAATCTAACCCATATTATTAGCCATATTATGATTATATGATCGATAGAACGACAATTACTATACTTATTACTCTTATTATTATCAATCTCACTCATATTATTAGCCATATTATGCTTAAATGATCGATAGAACGACAATTACTATACTCATTACTCTTATTATTATCAATCTAACTCATATTATTAGCCATGTTATGCTTATATGATCGATAGAACGACAATTACTATACTTATTACTCTTACTATTATCAATCTAACTCATATTATTAGCCATGTTATGCTTATATGATCGGTAGGGCGACAATTACTCTACTTCTTACTCTTATTATTATCAATCTAACTCGTATTATTAGACATATTATGCTTATGTGAACGGTAGAACGATAATTACTATACTTATTATTCTTATTATTATCAATCTAACTCATATTATTAGCCATATTATGCTTATATGATCGACAGAACGACAATTACTATACTTATTACACTCACTATTATCAATCTAACTCATATTATTAACCATATTATGCAGATATGATCGATAGAACGACAATTACTATACTTATTACTCTTATTATTATCAATGTAACTCATATTATTAGCCATATTATGCTTATGTGATCACAGAACGACAATTACTATACTTATTACTCTTATTATTATGAATCTAACTCATATTATTAGCCATATTATGTTTGTATGATCGATAGAACGACAATTACTATACTCATTACTTTTATTATTATCAATCTATCTCATATTATTAGCCATATTATGTTTGTATGATCGATTAGAACGACAATTACTATACTTATTACTGTTATTATTATCAATCTAACACATATTATTAACCATATTATGCTTATATGATCGATAGAACGACAATTACTATACTTATTACACTCACTATTATCAATCTCACTCATATTATTAGCCACATTATGCTTAAATGATCGATAGAACGACAATTACTATACTCATTACTCTTATTATTATCAATCTAACTCATATTATTAGCCATATTATGCTTATATGATCGATAGAACGACAATTACTATACTTATTACTCTTATTTTTATCAATCTAACCAATATTATTAGCCATATTATGATTATATGATCGATAGAACGACAATTACTATACTTATTACTCTTATTATTATCAATCTAACTCATATTATTAGCCATATTATGCTTATATGATCGATAGAACGACAATTACTGTACTCATTACACTTATTATTATCAATCTAACTCATTTTATTAGCCATATTATGCAGATACGATCGATATAACGACAATTACTATACTTATTACTCTTATTATTATCAATCTAACTCATATTATTAGCCATATAATGCTCATATGATCGATAGAACGACAATTACTATACTTATTACTCTCATAGTTATCAATCTAACCCATATTATTAGCTATATTATGATAATATGATCGATAGAACGACAATTACTATACTTATTACACTCACTATTATCAATCTAACTCATATTATTAACCATATTATGCAGATATGATCGATAGAACGACAATTACTATACTTATTACTCTTATTATTATCAATCTAACTCATATTATTAGCCATATAATGCTCATATGATCGATAGAGCGACAATTACTATACTTATTACTCTTATAATTATCAATCTAACCTATATTATTAGCCATATTATGATAATATGATCGATAGAACGACAATTACTATACTCATTTCTCTTATTATTATCAATCTAACTCATATTATTAGCCATATTATGCTTGTATGATCGATAGAACCACAATTACTATACTTATTACTCTTATTATTATCAATCTAACTCATATTATTAGCCATATTATGCTTATGTGATCGACAGAACGACAATTACTATACTTATTACCCTTATTATTATGAATCTAACTCATATTATTAACCATATTATGCAGATATGATTGATAGAACTACAATTACTATACTTATTGCTCTTAATATTATCAATCTGACTCATACTATTAGCCATATTATGCTTATATGATCGACAGAATGACAATTACTATACCTATTACACTCACTATTATCAATCTAACTCATATTATTAACCATATTATGCAGATATGATCGATAGAACGACAATTACTATACTTATTACTCTTATTATTATCGATCTAACTCATATTACTAGCCATATTATGCTTAGATGATCGATAGAACGACAATTACTCTACTTTTTACTCTTATTATTATCAATCTAACTCATATTATTAGCCATATTA
>NW_027475012.1:0-18884 GCF_050947335.1 Megachile rotundata | reverse complement strand
ATATGATCTATAGAACTACAATTACTATACCCATTACTCTTATTATTATCAATCTAACTCATATTATTAGCCATATTATGCTTATATGATCGATAGAACGACAATTACTATACTTATTACTCTTATTATTATCAATCTAACTCATATTATTAGCCATATTATGCTTAAATGATCGATAGAACGACAATTACTATACTTATTACTCTTATTATTATCAATCTAACTCATATTATTAGCCATATTATGCTTATATGATCGATAGAACGACAATTACTATACCTATTACTCATACTATTATCAATCTAACTCATATTATTAGCCATATTATGCTTATATGATCGATAGAACGACAATTACTGTACTTACAACTCTTATCATTATCGATCTAACTCATATTATTAGCCATATTATGCTTATATGATCGATAGAACGACAATTACTATACTTATTACTCTTATTATTATCAAACTAACTCATATTATTAGCCATATTATGCTTAAATGGTCGATAGAACGACAATTACTATACTTATTACTCTTATTATTATCAATCTTACTCATATTATTAGCCATATTATGCTTAAATGATCGATAGAACGACAATTACTATACCTATTACTCATACTATTATCAATCTAACTCATATTATTAGCCATATTATGCTTATATGATCGATAGAACGACAAGTACTATACTTATTACTCTTATTATTATCAATCTAACTCATATTATTAGCCATATTATGCTTATATGATCGATAGAACGACAATTACTATACTTATTACTCTTATTATTATCAATCTAACTCATATTATTAGCCATATTATGATTATATGATCGATAGAACGACAAGTACTATACTTATTACTCTTATTATTATCAATCTAACTCATATTATTAGCCATATCATGCTTAAATGATCGATAGAACGACAATTACTATACTTATTACACTCACTATTATCAATCTAACTCATATTATTAACAATATTATGCAGATATGATCGATAGCACGACATTTACTATACTTATTACTCTTATTATTATCAATCTAACTCATATTACTAGCCCTATTATGCTTAAATGATCGATAGAACGACAACTACTATACTTATTACTCTTATTATTATCAATCTAACTCATATTATTAGCCATATTATGCTTATATGATCGACAGAACGGCAATTACTATACTTATTATTCTTATTTTTGTCAACCTAACTCATATTATTAGCCATATTATGCTTAAATGATCGATAGAACGACAATTACTATACTTATTACTCTTATTATTATGAATCCACCTCATATTATTAACCATATTATGCAGATATGATCGATAGAACTACAATTACTATACCCATTGCTCTTATTATTATCAATCTAACTCATATTATTAGCCATGTTATGCTTATATGATCGATAGAACGACAATTACTGTACTTACAACTCTTATCATTATCGATCTAACTCATATTATTAGCCATATTATGCTTATATGATCGATAGAACGACAATTACTATACTTATTACTCTTATTATTATCAATCTAACTCATATTATTAGCCATATTATGCTTAAATGGTCGATAGAACGACAATTACTATACTTATTACTCTTATTATTATCAATCTTACTCATATTATTAGCCATATTATGCTTAAATGATTGATAGAACGACAATTACTATACCTATTACTCATACTATTATCAATCTAACTCATATTATTAGCCATATTATGCTTATATGATCGATAGAACGACAAGTACTATACTTATTACTCTTATTATTATCAATCTAACTCATATTATTAGCCATATTATGCTTATATGATCGATAGAACGACAATTACTATACTTAGTACTCTTATTATTATCAATCTAACTCATATTATTAGCCATATTATGATTATATGATCGATAGAACGACAAGTACTATACTTATTACTCTTATTATTATCAATCTAACTCATATTATTAGCCATATCATGCTTATATGATCGACAGAACGACAATTACTATACTTATTATTCTTATTTTTATCAACCTAACTCATATTATTAGCCATATTATGCTTAAATGATCGGTAGAACGACAATTACTATACTTATTACTCTTATTATTATGAATCTAACTCATATTATTAACCATATTATGCAGATATGATCGATAGAGCTACAATTACTATACCCATTACTCTTATTATTATCAATCTAACTCATATTATTAGCCATATTATGCTTAAATGATCGATAGAACGACAATTACTATACTTATTACTCTTATTATTATCAAGCTAACTCATATTATTAGCCACATTATGCTTATATGATCGACAGAACGATAATTACTATACTCATTATTCTTATTTTTATCAACCTAACTCATATTATTAGCCATATTATGCTTAAATGATCGATAGAACGACAATTACTATACTTATTACTCTTATTATTATGAATCTAACTCATATTATTAACCATATTATGCAGATATGATCGATAGAACTACAATTACTATACTCATTACTCTTATTATTATCAATCTAACTCATATTATTAGCCATATTATGCTTATATAATCGATAGAACGACAATTACTGTACTTATTACTCTTATCATTATCGATCTAACTCATATTATTAGCCATATTATGCTTATATGATCGATAGAACGACATTTTACTATACTTATTACTCTTATTATTATCAATCTAACTCATGTTATTAGCCATATTATGCTTATATGATAGATAGAACGACAATTACTACACTTATTACTCTTATTATTATCAATCTAACTCATATTACCAGCCATATTATGCTTAAATGATCGATAGAACGACAATTACTATACTTATTATTCTTATTTTTATCAACCTAACTCATATTATTAGCCATATTATGCTTAAATGATCGATAGAACGACAATTACTATACTTATTACTCTTATTATTATGAATCTAACTCATATTATTAACCATATTATGCAGATATGATCGATAGAGCTACAATTACTATACCCATTACTCTTATTATTATCAATCTAACTCATATTATTAGCCATATTATGATTATATGATCGATAGAACGACAAGTACTATACTTATTACTCTTATTATTATCAATCTAACTCATATTATTAGCCATATTATGCTTATATGATCGATAGAACGACAATTACTATACTTACTACTCTTATCATTATCGATCTAACTCATATTATTAGCCATATTATGCTTATATGATCGATAGAACGACAATTACTATACTTATTATTATCAATCTAACTCATATTACTAACCATATTATGCTTATATGATCGACAGAACGACAATTACTATACTTATTATTCTTATTTTTATCAACCTAACTCATATTATTAGCCATATTATGCTTAAATGATCGATAGAACGACAATTACTATACTTGTTACTCTTATTATTATCAATCTAACTCATATTATTAGCCATATTATGCTTAAATGATCGATAGAACGACAATTACTATACTTATTACTCTTATTATTATCAAGCTAACTCATATTATTAGCCATATTATGCTTATATGATCGATAGAACGACAATTACTATACTTATTACTCTTATTATTATCAATCTAACTCATATTATTAGCCATATTATGATTATATGATCGATAGAACGACAAGTACTATACTTATTACTCTTATTATTATCAATCTAACTCATATTATTAGCCATATCATGCTTATATGATCGACAGAACGACAATTACTATACTTATTACTCTTATTATTATGAATCTAACTCATATTATTAACCATATTATGCAGATATGATCGATAGAACTACAATTACTATACTCATTACTCTTATTATTATCAATCTAACTCATATTATTAGCCATATTATGCTTAAATGATCGATAGAACGACAATTACTATACTTATTACTCTTATTATTATCAAGCTAACTCATATTATTAGCCATATTATGCTTATATGATCGACAGAACGACAATTACTATACTTATTATTCTTATTTTTATCAACCTAACTCATATTATTAGCCATATTATGCTTAAATGATCGATAGAACGACAATTACTATACTTATTACTCTTATTATTATCAATCTAACTCATATTATTAGCCGTATTATGCTTAAATGATCGATAGAACGACAATTACTATACTTATTACTCTTATTATTATCAAGCTAACTCATATTATTAGCCACATTATGCTTATATGATCGACAGAACGACAATTACTATACTCATTATTCTTATTTTTATCAACCTAACTCATATTATTAGCCATATTATGCTTAAATGGTCGATAGAACGACAATTACTATACTTATTACTCTTATTATTATCAATCTTACTCATATTATTAGCCATATTATGCTTAAATGATCGATAGAACGACAATTACTATACCTATTACTCATACTATTATCAATCTTACTCATATTATTAGCCATATTATGCTTAAATGATCGATAGAACGACAATTACTATACCTATTACTCATACTATTATCAATCTAACTCATATTATTAGCCATATTATGCTTATATGATCGATAGAACGACAAGTACTATACTTATTACTCTTATTATTATCAATCTAACTCATATTATTAGCCATTTTATGCTTATATGATCGATAGAACGACAATTACTATACTTATTACTCTTATTATTATCAATCTAACTCATATTATTAGCCATATTATGATTATATGATCGATAGAACGACAAGTACTATACTTATTACTCTTATTATTATCAAGCTAACTCATATTATTAGCCATATCATGCTTATATGATCGACAGAACGACAATTACTATACTTATTATTCTTATTTTTATCAACCTAACTCATATTATTAGCCATATTATGCTTAAATGATCGATAGAACGACAATTACTATACTTATTACTCTTATTATTATGAATCTAACTCATATTATTAACCATATTATGCAGATATGATCGATAGAGCTACAATTACTATACCCATTACTCTTATTATTATCAATCTAACTCATATTATTAGCCATATTATGATTATATGATCGATAGAACGACAAGTACTATACTTATTACTCTTATTATTATCAATCTAACTCATATTATTAGCCATATTATGCTTATATGATCGATAGAACGACAATTACTATACTTACTACTCTTATCATTATCGATCTAACTCATATTATTAGCCATATTATGCTTATATGATCGATAGAACGACAATTACTATACTTATTATTATCAATCTAACTCATATTACTAGCCATATTATGCTTAAATGATCGATAGAACGACAACTACTATACTTATTACTCTTATTATTATCAATCTAACTCATATTATTAGCCATATTATGCTTAAATGATCGATAGAACAGCAATTACTATACTTATTACTCTTATTATTATGAATCTAACTCATATTATTAACCATATTATGCAGATATGATCGATAGAGCTACAATTACTATACCCATTACTCTTATTATTATCAATCTAACTCATATTATTAGCCATATTATGCTTATATGATCGATAGAACGACAATTACTGTACTTACTACTCTTATCATTATCGATCTAACTCATATTATTAGCCATATTATGCTTATATGATCGATAGAACGACAAGTACTATACTTATTACTCTTATTATTATCAATCTAACTCATATTATTAGCCATATCATGCTTATATGATCGACAGAACGACAATTACTATACTTATTATTCTTATTTTTATCAACCTAACTCATATTATTAGCCATATTATGCTTAAATGATCGATAGAACGACAATTACTATACTTATTACTCTTATTATTATGAATCTAACTCATATTATTAACCATATTATGCAGATATGATCGATAGAGCTACAATTACTATACCCATTACTCTTATTATTATCAATCTAACTCATATTATTAGCCATATTATGCTTATATGATCGATAGAACGACAATTACTATACTTATTACTCTTATTATTATCAATCTAACTCATATTATTAGCCATATTATGCTTAAATGATCGATAGAACGACAATTACTATACTTATTACTCTTATTATTATGAATCTAACTCATATTATTAACCATATTATGCAGATATGATCGATAGAACTACAATTACTATACCCACTACTCTTATTATTATCAATCTAACTCATATTACTAGCCATATTATGCTTAAATGATCGATAGAACGACAACTACTATACTTATTACTCTTATTATTATCAATCTAACTCATATTATTAACCATATTATGCAGATATGATCGATAGAACTACAATTACTGTACCCATTACTCTTATTATTATCAATCTAACTCATATTATTAGCCATATTATGCTCATATGATCGATAGAACGACAATTACTGTACTTACTACTCTTATCATTATCGATCTAACTCATATTATTAGCCATATTATGCTTATATGATCGATAGAACGACAATTACTATTCTTGTTACTCTTATTATTATCATTCTAACTCATATTATTAGCCATATTATGCAGATATGATCGATAGAACGACAATTACTACACTTATTACTATTATTATTATCAATCTAACTCATATTATTAGCCATATTATGCTTAAATGATCGATAGAACGACAATTACTATACTTATTACTCTTATTATTATCAAGCTAACTCATATTATTAGCCATATTATGCTTATATGATCGACAGAACGACAATTACTATACTTATTATTCTTATTTTTATCAACCTAACTCATATTATTAACCATATTATGCTTATATGATCGATAGAACGACAATTACTATACTTACTACTCTTATTATTATTAATCTAACTTATATTATTAACCATATTATGCTAATATGATCGATAGAACGACAATTACTAAACTTATTACACTCACTATTATCAATCTAACTCATATTATTAACCATATTATGCAGATATGATCGATAGCACGACATTTACTATACTTATTACTCCTATTATTATCAACCTAACTCATATTATCAGCCATATTATGCTTATATGATCGATAGAACGACAATTACTATACTTATTACTCTTATTATTATCAATCTAACTCATATTATTAGCCATATTATGCTTATATGATCGATAGAACGACAATTACTGTACTTACTACTCTTATCATTATCGATCTAACTCATATTTTTAGCCATATTATGCTTATATGATCGATAGAACGACAATTACTATACTTATTACTCTTATTATTATCAATCTAACTCATATTATTAGCCATATTATGCTTAAATGATCGATAGAACGACAATTACTATACTTATTACTCTTATTATTATCAATCTAACTCATATTACTAGCCATATTATGCTTAAATGATCGATAGAACGACAATTACTATACTTATTACTCTTATTATTATCAATCTAACTCATATTATTAGCCATATTATGCTTATATGATCGATAGAACGACAATTACTATACTTACTACTCTTATTATTATTAATCTAACTCATATTATTAACCATATTATGCTAATATGATCGATAGAACGACAATTACTAAACTTATTACACTCACTATTATCAATCTAACTCATATTATTAACCATATTATGCAGATATGATCGATAGCACGACATTTACTATACTTATTACTCCTATTATTATCAACCTAACTCATATTATCAGCCATATTATGCTTATATGATCGATAGAACGACAATTACTATACTTATTACTCTTATTATTATCAATCTAACTCATATTATTAGCCATATTATGCTTATATGATCGATAGAACGACAATTACTGTACTTACTACTCTTATCATTATCGATCTAACTCATATTTTTAGCCATATTATGCTTATATGATCGATAGAACGACAATTACTATACTTATTACTCTTATTATTATCAATCTAACTCATATTATTAGCCATATTATGCTTAAATGATCGATAGAACGACAATTACTATACTTATTACTCTTATTATTATCAATCTAACTCATATTACTAGCCATATTATGCTTAAATGATCGATAGAACGACAATTACTATACTTATTACTCTTATTATTATCAATCTAACTCATATTATTAGCCATATTATGCTTATATGATCGATAGAACGACAATTACTATACTCACTACTCTTATTATTATCAATCTAACTCATATTATTAGCCATATTATGCTTATATGATCGACAGAACGACAATTACTGTACTTATTACACTTACTATTATCAATCTAACTCATATTATTAGCCATATTATGCTTATATGATCGATAGAACGACAATTATTATACCTATTACTCATACTATTATCAATCTAACTCATATTATTAGCCATATTATTCTTATATGATCGATAGAACGACAAGTACTATACTTATTACTCTTATTATTATCAATCTAACTCATATTATTAGCCATATTATGCTTATATGATCGACAGAACGACAATTACTATACTTATTATTCTTATTTTTATCAACCTAACTCATATTATTAGCCATATTATGCTTAAATGATCGATAGAACGACAATTACTATACTTATTACTCTTATTATTATGAATCTAACTCATATTATTAACCATATTATGCAGATATGATCTATAGAACTACAATTACTATACCCATTACTCTTATTATTATCAATCTAACTCATATTATTAGCCATATTATGCTTATATGATCGATAGAACGACAATTACTATACTTATTACTCTTATTATTATCAATCTAACTCATATTATTAGCCATATTATGCTTAAATGATCGATAGAACGACAATTACTATACTTATTACTCTTATTATTATCAATCTAACTCATATTATTAGCCATATTATGCTTATATGATCGATAGAACGACAATTACTATACCTATTACTCATACTATTATCAATCTAACTCATATTATTAGCCATATTATGCTTATATGATCGATAGAACGACAATTACTGTACTTACAACTCTTATCATTATCGATCTAACTCATATTATTAGCCATATTATGCTTATATGATCGATAGAACGACAATTACTATACTTATTACTCTTATTATTATCAAACTAACTCATATTATTAGCCATATTATGCTTAAATGGTCGATAGAACGACAATTACTATACTTATTACTCTTATTATTATCAATCTTACTCATATTATTAGCCATATTATGCTTAAATGATCGATAGAACGACAATTACTATACCTATTACTCATACTATTATCAATCTAACTCATATTATTAGCCATATTATGCTTATATGATCGATAGAACGACAAGTACTATACTTATTACTCTTATTATTATCAATCTAACTCATATTATTAGCCATATTATGCTTATATGATCGATAGAACGACAATTACTATACTTATTACTCTTATTATTATCAATCTAACTCATATTATTAGCCATATTATGATTATATGATCGATAGAACGACAAGTACTATACTTATTACTCTTATTATTATCAATCTAACTCATATTATTAGCCATATCATGCTTAAATGATCGATAGAACGACAATTACTATACTTATTACACTCACTATTATCAATCTAACTCATATTATTAACAATATTATGCAGATATGATCGATAGCACGACATTTACTATACTTATTACTCTTATTATTATCAATCTAACTCATATTACTAGCCCTATTATGCTTAAATGATCGATAGAACGACAACTACTATACTTATTACTCTTATTATTATCAATCTAACTCATATTATTAGCCATATTATGCTTATATGATCGACAGAACGGCAATTACTATACTTATTATTCTTATTTTTGTCAACCTAACTCATATTATTAGCCATATTATGCTTAAATGATCGATAGAACGACAATTACTATACTTATTACTCTTATTATTATGAATCCACCTCATATTATTAACCATATTATGCAGATATGATCGATAGAACTACAATTACTATACCCATTGCTCTTATTATTATCAATCTAACTCATATTATTAGCCATGTTATGCTTATATGATCGATAGAACGACAATTACTGTACTTACAACTCTTATCATTATCGATCTAACTCATATTATTAGCCATATTATGCTTATATGATCGATAGAACGACAATTACTATACTTATTACTCTTATTATTATCAATCTAACTCATATTATTAGCCATATTATGCTTAAATGGTCGATAGAACGACAATTACTATACTTATTACTCTTATTATTATCAATCTTACTCATATTATTAGCCATATTATGCTTAAATGATTGATAGAACGACAATTACTATACCTATTACTCATACTATTATCAATCTAACTCATATTATTAGCCATATTATGCTTATATGATCGATAGAACGACAAGTACTATACTTATTACTCTTATTATTATCAATCTAACTCATATTATTAGCCATATTATGCTTATATGATCGATAGAACGACAATTACTATACTTAGTACTCTTATTATTATCAATCTAACTCATATTATTAGCCATATTATGATTATATGATCGATAGAACGACAAGTACTATACTTATTACTCTTATTATTATCAATCTAACTCATATTATTAGCCATATCATGCTTATATGATCGACAGAACGACAATTACTATACTTATTATTCTTATTTTTATCAACCTAACTCATATTATTAGCCATATTATGCTTAAATGATCGGTAGAACGACAATTACTATACTTATTACTCTTATTATTATGAATCTAACTCATATTATTAACCATATTATGCAGATATGATCGATAGAGCTACAATTACTATACCCATTACTCTTATTATTATCAATCTAACTCATATTATTAGCCATATTATGCTTAAATGATCGATAGAACGACAATTACTATACTTATTACTCTTATTATTATCAAGCTAACTCATATTATTAGCCACATTATGCTTATATGATCGACAGAACGATAATTACTATACTCATTATTCTTATTTTTATCAACCTAACTCATATTATTAGCCATATTATGCTTAAATGATCGATAGAACGACAATTACTATACTTATTACTCTTATTATTATGAATCTAACTCATATTATTAACCATATTATGCAGATATGATCGATAGAACTACAATTACTATACTCATTACTCTTATTATTATCAATCTAACTCATATTATTAGCCATATTATGCTTATATAATCGATAGAACGACAATTACTGTACTTATTACTCTTATCATTATCGATCTAACTCATATTATTAGCCATATTATGCTTATATGATCGATAGAACGACATTTTACTATACTTATTACTCTTATTATTATCAATCTAACTCATGTTATTAGCCATATTATGCTTATATGATAGATAGAACGACAATTACTACACTTATTACTCTTATTATTATCAATCTAACTCATATTACCAGCCATATTATGCTTAAATGATCGATAGAACGACAATTACTATACTTATTATTCTTATTTTTATCAACCTAACTCATATTATTAGCCATATTATGCTTAAATGATCGATAGAACGACAATTACTATACTTATTACTCTTATTATTATGAATCTAACTCATATTATTAACCATATTATGCAGATATGATCGATAGAGCTACAATTACTATACCCATTACTCTTATTATTATCAATCTAACTCATATTATTAGCCATATTATGATTATATGATCGATAGAACGACAAGTACTATACTTATTACTCTTATTATTATCAATCTAACTCATATTATTAGCCATATTATGCTTATATGATCGATAGAACGACAATTACTATACTTACTACTCTTATCATTATCGATCTAACTCATATTATTAGCCATATTATGCTTATATGATCGATAGAACGACAATTACTATACTTATTATTATCAATCTAACTCATATTACTAGCCATATTATGCTTATATGATCGACAGAACGACAATTACTATACTTATTATTCTTATTTTTATCAACCTAACTCATATTATTAGCCATATTATGCTTAAATGATCGATAGAACGACAATTACTATACTTGTTACTCTTATTATTATCAATCTAACTCATATTATTAGCCATATTATGCTTAAATGATCGATAGAACGACAATTACTATACTTATTACTCTTATTATTATCAAGCTAACTCATATTATTAGCCATATTATGCTTATATGATCGATAGAACGACAATTACTATACTTATTACTCTTATTATTATCAATCTAACTCATATTATTAGCCATATTATGATTATATGATCGATAGAACGACAAGTACTATACTTATTACTCTTATTATTATCAATCTAACTCATATTATTAGCCATATCATGCTTATATGATCGACAGAACGACAATTACTATACTTATTACTCTTATTATTATGAATCTAACTCATATTATTAACCATATTATGCAGATATGATCGATAGAACTACAATTACTATACTCATTACTCTTATTATTATCAATCTAACTCATATTATTAGCCATATTATGCTTAAATGATCGATAGAACGACAATTACTATACTTATTACTCTTATTATTATCAAGCTAACTCATATTATTAGCCATATTATGCTTATATGATCGACAGAACGACAATTACTATACTTATTATTCTTATTTTTATCAACCTAACTCATATTATTAGCCATATTATGCTTAAATGATCGATAGAACGACAATTACTATACTTATTACTCTTATTATTATCAATCTAACTCATATTATTAGCCGTATTATGCTTAAATGATCGATAGAACGACAATTACTATACTTATTACTCTTATTATTATCAAGCTAACTCATATTATTAGCCACATTATGCTTATATGATCGACAGAACGACAATTACTATACTCATTATTCTTATTTTTATCAACCTAACTCATATTATTAGCCATATTATGCTTAAATGGTCGATAGAACGACAATTACTATACTTATTACTCTTATTATTATCAATCTTACTCATATTATTAGCCATATTATGCTTAAATGATCGATAGAACGACAATTACTATACCTATTACTCATACTATTATCAATCTTACTCATATTATTAGCCATATTATGCTTAAATGATCGATAGAACGACAATTACTATACCTATTACTCATACTATTATCAATCTAACTCATATTATTAGCCATATTATGCTTATATGATCGATAGAACGACAAGTACTATACTTATTACTCTTATTATTATCAATCTAACTCATATTATTAGCCATTTTATGCTTATATGATCGATAGAACGACAATTACTATACTTATTACTCTTATTATTATCAATCTAACTCATATTATTAGCCATATTATGATTATATGATCGATAGAACGACAAGTACTATACTTATTACTCTTATTATTATCAAGCTAACTCATATTATTAGCCATATCATGCTTATATGATCGACAGAACGACAATTACTATACTTATTATTCTTATTTTTATCAACCTAACTCATATTATTAGCCATATTATGCTTAAATGATCGATAGAACGACAATTACTATACTTATTACTCTTATTATTATGAATCTAACTCATATTATTAACCATATTATGCAGATATGATCGATAGAGCTACAATTACTATACCCATTACTCTTATTATTATCAATCTAACTCATATTATTAGCCATATTATGATTATATGATCGATAGAACGACAAGTACTATACTTATTACTCTTATTATTATCAATCTAACTCATATTATTAGCCATATTATGCTTATATGATCGATAGAACGACAATTACTATACTTACTACTCTTATCATTATCGATCTAACTCATATTATTAGCCATATTATGCTTATATGATCGATAGAACGACAATTACTATACTTATTATTATCAATCTAACTCATATTACTAGCCATATTATGCTTAAATGATCGATAGAACGACAACTACTATACTTATTACTCTTATTATTATCAATCTAACTCATATTATTAGCCATATTATGCTTAAATGATCGATAGAACAGCAATTACTATACTTATTACTCTTATTATTATGAATCTAACTCATATTATTAACCATATTATGCAGATATGATCGATAGAGCTACAATTACTATACCCATTACTCTTATTATTATCAATCTAACTCATATTATTAGCCATATTATGCTTATATGATCGATAGAACGACAATTACTGTACTTACTACTCTTATCATTATCGATCTAACTCATATTATTAGCCATATTATGCTTATATGATCGATAGAACGACAAGTACTATACTTATTACTCTTATTATTATCAATCTAACTCATATTATTAGCCATATCATGCTTATATGATCGACAGAACGACAATTACTATACTTATTATTCTTATTTTTATCAACCTAACTCATATTATTAGCCATATTATGCTTAAATGATCGATAGAACGACAATTACTATACTTATTACTCTTATTATTATGAATCTAACTCATATTATTAACCATATTATGCAGATATGATCGATAGAGCTACAATTACTATACCCATTACTCTTATTATTATCAATCTAACTCATATTATTAGCCATATTATGCTTATATGATCGATAGAACGACAATTACTATACTTATTACTCTTATTATTATCAATCTAACTCATATTATTAGCCATATTATGCTTAAATGATCGATAGAACGACAATTACTATACTTATTACTCTTATTATTATCAAGCTAACTCATATTATTAGCCACATTATGCTTATATGATCGACAGAACGACAATTACTATACTCATTATTCTTATTTTTATCAACCTAACTCATATTATTAGCCATATTATGCTTAAATGGTCGATAGAACGACAATTACTATACTTATTACTCTTATTATTATCAATCTTACTCATATTATTAGCCATATTATGCTTAAATGATCGATAGAACGACAATTACTATACCTATTACTCATACTATTATCAATCTTACTCATATTATTAGCCATATTATGCTTAAATGATCGATAGAACGACAATTACTATACCTATTACTCATACTATTATCAATCTTACTCATATTATTAGCCATATTATGCTTAAATGATCGATAGAACGACAATTACTATACCTATTACTCATACTATTATCAATCTAACTCATATTATTAGCCATATTATGCTTATATGATCGATAGAACGACAAGTACTATACTTATTACTCTTATTATTATCAATGTAACTCATATTATTAGCCATTTTATGCTTATATGATCGATAGAACGACAATTACTATACTTATTACTCTTATTATTATCAATCTAACTCATATTATTAGCCATATTATGATTATATGATCGATAGAACGACAAGTACTATACTTATTACTCTTATTATTATCAAGCTAACTCATATTATTAGCCACATTATGCTTATATGATCGACAGAACGATAATTACTATACTCATTATTCTTATTTTTATCAACCTAACTCATATTATTAGCCATATTATGCTTAAATGATCGATAGAACGACAATTACTATACTTATTACTCTTATTATTATGAATCTAACTCATATTATTAACCATATTATGCAGATATGATCGATAGAACTACAATTACTATACTCATTACTCTTATTATTATCAATCTAACTCATATTATTAGCCATATTATGCTTATATAATCGATAGAACGACAATTACTGTACTTATTACTCTTATCATTATCGATCTAACTCATATTATTAGCCATATTATGCTTATATGATCGATAGAACGACATTTTACTATACTTATTACTCTTATTATTATCAATCTAACTCATGTTATTAGCCATATTATGCTTATATGATAGATAGAACGACAATTACTACACTTATTACTCTTATTATTATCAATCTAACTCATATTACCAGCCATATTATGCTTAAATGATCGATAGAACGACAATTACTATACTTATTATTCTTATTTTTATCAACCTAACTCATATTATTAGCCATATTATGCTTAAATGATCGATAGAACGACAATTACTATACTTATTACTCTTATTATTATGAATCTAACTCATATTATTAACCATATTATGCAGATATGATCGATAGAGCTACAATTACTATACCCATTACTCTTATTATTATCAATCTAACTCATATTATTAGCCATATTATGATTATATGATCGATAGAACGACAAGTACTATACTTATTACTCTTATTATTATCAATCTAACTCATATTATTAGCCATATTATGCTTATATGATCGATAGAACGACAATTACTATACTTACTACTCTTATCATTATCGATCTAACTCATATTATTAGCCATATTATGCTTATATGATCGATAGAACGACAATTACTATACTTATTATTATCAATCTAACTCATATTACTAGCCATATTATGCTTATATGATCGACAGAACGACAATTACTATACTTATTATTCTTATTTTTATCAACCTAACTCATATTATTAGCCATATTATGGTTAAATGATCGATAGAACGACAATTACTATACTTGTTACTCTTATTATTATCAATCTAACTCATATTATTAGCCATATTATGCTTAAATGATCGATAGAACGACAATTACTATACTTATTACTCTTATTATTATCAAGCTAACTCATATTATTAGCCATATTATGCTTATATGATCGATAGAACGACAATTACTATACTTATTACTCTTATTATTATCAATCTAACTCATATTATTAGCCATATTATGATTATATGATCGATAGAACGACAAGTACTATACTTATTACTCTTATTATTATCAATCTAACTCATATTATTAGCCATATCATGCTTATATGATCGACAGAACGACAATTACTATACTTATTACTCTTATTATTATGAATCTAACTCATATTATTAACCATATTATGCAGATATGATCGATAGAACTACAATTACTATACTCATTACTCTTATTATTATCAATCTAACTCATATTATTAGCCATATTATGCTTAAATGATCGATAGAACGACAATTACTATACTTATTACTCTTATTATTATCAAGCTAACTCATATTATTAGCCATATTATGCTTATATGATCGACAGAACGACAATTACTATACTTATTATTCTTATTTTTATCAACCTAACTCATATTATTAGCCATATTATGCTTAAATGATCGATAGAACGACAATTACTATACTTATTACTCTTATTATTATCAATCTAACTCATATTATTAGCCATATTATGCTTAAATGATCGATAGAACGACAATTACTATACTTATTACTCTTATTATTATCAAGCTAACTCATATTATTAGCCACATTATGCTTATATGATCGACAGAACGACAATTACTATACTCATTATTCTTATTTTTATCAACCTAACTCATATTATTAGCCATATTATGTTTAAATGGTCGATAGAACGACAATTACTATACTTATTACTCTTATTATTATCAATCTTACTCATATTATTAGCCATATTATGCTTAAATGATCGATAGAGCGACAATTACTATACCTATTACTCATACTATTATCAATCTTACTCATATTATTAGCCATATTATGCTTAAATGATCGATAGAACGACAATTACTATACCTATTACTCATACTATTATCAATCTAACTCATATTATTAGCCATATTATGCTTATATGATCGATAGAACGACAAGTACTATACTTATTACTCTTATTATTATCAATCTAACTCATATTATTAGCCATTTTATGCTTATATGATCGATAGAACGACAATTACTATACTTATTACTCTTATTATTATCAATCTAACTCATATTATTAGCCATATTATGATTATATGATCGATAGAACGACAAGTACTATACTTATTACTCTTATTATTATCAAGCTAACTCATATTATTAGCCATATCATGCTTATATGATCGACAGAACGACAATTACTATACTTATTATTCTTATTTTTATCAACCTAACTCATATTATTAGCCATATTATGCTTAAATGATCGATAGAACGACAATTACTATACTTATTACTCTTATTATTATGAATCTAACTCATATTATTAACCATATTATGCAGATATGATCGATAGAGCTACAATTACTATACCCATTACTCTTATTATTATCAATCTAACTCATATTATTAGCCATATTATGATTATATGATCGATAGAACGACAAGTACTATACTTATTACTCTTATTATTATCAATCTAACTCATATTATTAGCCATATTATGCTTATATGATCGATAGAACGACAATTACTATACTTACTACTCTTATCATTATCGATCTAACTCATATTATTAGCCATATTATGCTTATATGATCGATAGAACGACAATTACTATACTTATTATTATCAATCTAACTCATATTACTAGCCATATTATGCTTAAATGATCGATAGAACGACAACTACTATACTTATTACTCTTATTATTATCAATCTAACTCATATTATTAGCCATATTATGCTTAAATGATCGATAGAACAGCAATTACTATACTTATTACTCTTATTATTATGAATCTAACTCATATTATTAACCATATTATGCAGATATGATCGATAGAGCTACAATTACTATACCCATTACTCTTATTATTATCAATCTAACTCATATTATTAGCCATATTATGCTTATATGATCGATAGAACGACAATTACTGTACTTACTACTCTTATCATTATCGATCTAACTCATATTATTAGCCATATTATGCTTATATGATCGATAGAACGACAAGTACTATACTTATTACTCTTATTATTATCAATCTAACTCATATTATTAGCCATATCATGCTTATATGATCGACAGAACGACAATTACTATACTTATTATTCTTATTTTTATCAACCTAACTCATATTATTAGCCATATTATGCTTAAATGATCGAT
>NW_027475011.1:0-18936 GCF_050947335.1 Megachile rotundata | reverse complement strand
ATATAATAAGAGTAATAAGCATAGTAATTGTCGTTCTATCGATCATATAAGCATAATATGACTAATAATATGAGTTAGATTGGAAATAGTGAGTGTAATAAGTATATCAATTGTCGTTCTAATCGATCATATAAGCATAATATGACTAATAATATGAGTGTAGATTGAAAATAGTGAGCGTAATAAGTATATCAATTGTCGTTCTATCGATCATATAAGCACAATATGGCTAATAATATGAGTTAGATTGATAATAATAAGAGTAATAAGTATAGTAATTGTCGTTCTATCGATCATATCAGCATAATATGGTTAATAATATGAGTTAGATTGATAATAATAAGAGTAATGAGTATAGTAATTGTCGTACTATCGATCATATAAGCATAATATGGCTAATAATATGAGGTAGATTGATAATAATAAGAGTAATAGGTATAGTAATTGTCGTTCTATCGATCATATCTGCATAATATGGTTAATAGAGTATGAGTTAGATTGATAATAGTGTGTTTAATAAGTATAGTAATTGTCGTTCTATCGATCATATAAGCATAATATGGGTAATAATATGAGTTAGATTGATAATAAATAAGAGTAAAAGTGTATAGTAATTTGTCGTCCTATCGATCATTATAAGCATAATAATGGCTAATAATTTGAGTTAGATTGATAACAGTGAGTGTAATAAGTATAGTGATTGTCGTTCTGTCGATCACATAAGCATAGTATGGCTAATAATATGAGTTAGATTGATAATAATAAGAGTAATAAGTATAGTAATTGTCGTCCTATCGATCATATAAGCATAATATGTCTAATAATATGAGATAGATTGATAATGATAAGAGTAATAAGTACATGTAATTTTGGTTCTATCGATCATATAAGCATAATATGGCTAATAATTATGAGTTAGATTGATAATAATAAGAGAAATGAGTATAGTAATTATCGTTACTTCTACCCGAACATATAAGCATAATATGGCTAATAATATGAGTTAGGTTGATAACAATAAGAGTAATAAGTATAGTAATTGTCGTTCTATCGATCATATAAGCATAATATGGTTAATAATATGAGTTAGATTGATAATAGTGAGTGTAATGAGTATATAGTAATTGTCGTTCTATCGATCATATAACCATAATATGGCTAATAATATGAGTTAGATCGATAACAGTGAGTGTAATAAGTATAGTAATTGTCGTTCTATCGATCACGTAAGCATAATATGACTAATAATATGAGTTAGATTGAAAATAGTGAGCGTAATAAGTATATCAATTGTCGTTCTATCGATCATATAAGCACAATATGGCTAATAATATGAGTTAGATTGATAATAATAAGAGTAATAAGTATAGTAATTGTCGTTCTATCGATCATATCAGCATAATATGGTTAATAATATGAGTTAGATTGATAATAATAAGAGATTGAGTATAGAGTATGAGTTAGTAATTGTCGTACTATCGAGCATATAAGCATAATATGGCTAATAATATGAGGTAGATTCATAATAATAAGAGTAATAGGTATAGTAATTGTCGTTCTATACCGATCATATAAGCATAATATGGCTAATAATATGAGTTAGATTGATAATAAATAAGAGTAATAAGTATAGTAATTGTCGTCCTATCGATCACATCTGCATAATAAGGTTAATAATATGAGTTGGATTGATAATAGTGAGTGTAATAAGTATAGTAATTGTGGTTCTATCGGTCATATAAGCATAATATGGCTAATAATATGAGTTAGATTGATAATAATAAGAGTAATAAAAGTATAGTAATTGTCGTTCTATCGGTCATATAACCATAATATGGCTAATAATATGAGTTAAATTGATAACAGTGAGTGTAATAAGTATAGTAATTGTCGTTCTATCGATCATATAAGCATAATATGGCTAATAATATGAGTTAGATTGATAATAATAAGAGTAATAAGTATAGTAATTGTCGTTCTATCGATCATATAAGCATAATATGACTAATAATATGAGTTAGATTGAAAATAGTGAGCGTAATAAGTATATCAATTGTCGTTCTATCGATCATATAAGCACAATATGGCTAATAATATGAGTTAGATTGATAATAATAAGAGTAATAAGTATAGTAATTGTCGTTCTATCGATCATATAAGCATAATATGACTAATAATATGAGTTAGATTGATAAGAGTGAGTGTAATAAGTATAGTAATTGTCGTTCTATCGAACCTTATGCATAATATGGCTAATAATATGAGTTAGATTGATAATAATAAGAGTAATAAGCATAGTAATTGTCGTTCTATCGATCATATAAGCATAATATGACTAATAATATGAGTTAGATTGGAAATAGTGAGTGTAATAAGTATATCAATTGTCGTTCTATCGATCATATAAGCATAATATGACTAATAATATGAGTTAGATTGATAATAATAAGAGTAATAAGTATAGTAATTGTCGTCCTATCGATCATATAAGCATAATATGTCTAATAATATGAGATAGATTGATAATGATAAGAGTAATAAGTACAGTAATTTTGGTTCTATCGATCATATAAGCATAATATGGCTAATAATATGAGTTAGATTGATAATAATAAGAGAAATGAGTATAGTAATTATCGTTCTACCGAACATATAAGCATAATATGGCTAATAATATGAGTTAGGTTGATAACAATAAGAGTAATAAGTATAGTAATTGTCGTTCTATCGATCATATAAGCATAATATGGTTAATAATATGAGTTAGATTGATAATAGTGAGTGTAATGAGTATAGTAATTGTCGTTCTATCGATCATATAACCATAATATGGCTAATAATATGAGTTAGATCGATAACAGTGAGTGTAATAAGTATAGTAATTGTCGTTCTATCGATCACGTAAGCATAATATGACTAATAATATGAGTTAGATTGAAAATAGTGAGCGTAATAAGTATATCAATTGTCGTTCTATCGATCATATAAGCACAATATGGCTAATAATATGAGTTAGATTGATAATAATAAGAGTAATAAGTATAGTAATTGTCGTTCTATCGATCATATCAGCATAATATGGTTAATAATATGAGTTAGATTGATAATAATAAGAGTAATGAGTATAGTAATTGTCGTACTATCGAGCATATAAGCATAATATGGCTAATAATATGAGGTAGATTCATAATAATAAGAGTAATAGGTATAGTAATTGTCGTTCTACCGATCATATAAGCATAATATGGCTAATAATATGAGTTAGATTGATAATAATAAGAGTAATAAGTATAGTAATTGTCGTCCTATCGATCACATCTGCATAATAAGGTTAATAATATGAGTTGGATTGATAATAGTGAGTGTAATAAGTATAGTAATTGTGGTTCTATCGGTCATATAAGCATAATATGGCTAATAATATGAGTTAGATTGATAATAATAAGAGTAATAAGTATAGTAATTGTGGTTCTATCGGTCATATAAGCATAATATGGCTAATAATATGAGTTAGATTGATAATAATAAGAGTAATAAGTATAGTAATTGTCGTTCTATCGATCATATCTGCTTAATATGGTTAATAATATGAGTTGGATTGATTACAGTGAGCGTAATAAGTATAGTAATTGTCGTTCTATCGATCATGTAAGCATAATATGGCTAATAATATGAGTTAGATTGATAATAATAAGAGTAATAAGTACAGTAATTGTCGTTCTGTCGATCATTTAAGCATAATATGACTAACAATATGAGTTAGATTGATAACAATAAGAGTAATAAGTATAGTAATTGTCGTTCTATCGATCATGTAAGCATAATATGGCTAATAATATGAGTTAGATTGATAGTAATAAGAGTAATAAGTATAGGAATTGTCGTTCTATCGATCATATAAACATAATATGGCTAATGATATGAGTTAGATTGATAATAATAAGAGTAGTAAGTATAGTAATTGTCGTTCTGTCGATCATTTAAGCATAATATGCCTAACAATATGAGTTAGATTGATAATAATAAGAGTAATAAGTATAGTAATTGTCGTTCTATCGATCATATAAGCATAATATGGCTAATAATATGAGTTAGATTGATAATAATAAGAGCAATAAGTATAGTAATTGTCGTTCTATCGATCATATCTGCTTAATATGGTTAATAATATGAGTTGGATTGATAACAGTGAGTGTAATAAGTACAGTAATTGTCGTTCTATCGATCATATGAGCATAATATGGCTAATAATATGAGTTAGATTGATAACTGTGAGTGTAATAAGTATAGCAATTGTCGTTCTATCGATCATATCTGCATAATATGGTTAATAATATGAGTTAGATTGATAATAGTGAGTGTAATATGTGTAGTAATTGTCGTTCTATCGATCATATAAGCATAATATGGCTAATAATATGAGTTAGAATGATAATAATAAGAGTAATAAGTATAGGAATTATCGTTCTATCGATCATATAAACATAATATGGCTAATGATATGAGTTAGATTGATAATAATAAGAGTAGTAAGTATAGTAATTGTCGTTCTATCGATCATATAAGCATAATATGGCTGATAATATGAGTTACATTGACAATAATAAGAGTAATTAGTATAGTAATGGTCGTTCTATCGATCATATCTGCATAATATGGTTAATAATATGAGTTAGATTGATAATAGTGAGTGTAATAAGTATAGTAATTGTCGTTCTATCGATCATATAAGCATAATATGGTTAATAATATGAGTTAGATTGATAATAGTGAGTGTAATGAGTATAGTAATTGTCGTTCTATCGATCATATAACCATAATATGGCTAATAATATGAGTTAGATCGATAACAGTGAGTGTAATAAGTATAGTAATTGTCGTTCTATCGATCACGTAAGCATAATATGACTAATAATATGAGTTAGATTGAAAATAGTGAGCGTAATAAGTATATCAATTGTCGTTCTATCGATCATATAAGCACAATATGGCTAATAATATGAGTTAGATTGATAATAATAAGAGTAATAAGTATAGTAATTGTCGTTCTATCGATCATATCAGCATAATATGGTTAATAATATGAGTTAGATTGATAATAATAAGAGTAATGAGTATAGTAATTGTCGTACTATCGATCATATAAGCATAATATGGCTAATAATATGAGGTAGATTCATAATAATAAGAGTAATAGGTATAGTAATTGTCGTTCTACCGATCATATAAGCATAATATGGCTAATAATATGAGTTAGATTGATAATAATAAGAGTAATAAGTATAGTAATTGTCGTCCTATCGATCACATCTGCATAATAAGGTTAATAATATGAGTTGGATTGATAATAGTGAGTGTAATAAGTATAGTAATTGTGGTTCTATCGGTCATATAAGCATAATATGGCTAATAATATGAGTTAGATTGATAATAATAAGAGTAATAAGTATAGTAATTGTGGTTCTATCGGTCATATAAGCATAATATGGCTAATAATATGAGTTAGATTGATAATAATAAGAGTAATAAGTATAGTAATTGTCGTTCTATCGATCATATAAACATAATATGGCTAATGATTATGAGTTAGATTGATAATAATAAGAGTAGTAAGTATAGTAATTGTCGTTCTGTCGATCATTTAAGCATAATATGCCTAACAATATGAGTTAGATTGATAATAATAAGAGTAATAAGTATAGTAATTGTCGTTCTATCGATCATATAAGCATAATATGGCTAATAATATGAGTTAGATTGATAATAATAAGAGCAATAAGTATAGTAATTGTCGTTCTATCGATCATATCTGCTTAATATGGTTAATAATATGAGTTGGATTGATAACAGTGAGTGTAATAAGTACAGTAATTGTCGTTCTATCGATCATAATGAGCATAATATGGCTAATAATATGAGTTAGATTGATAACTGTGAGTGTAATAAGTATAGCAATTGTCGTTCTATCGATCATATCTGCATAATATGCGTTAATAATATGAGTTAGATTGATAATAGTGAGTGTAATATGTGTAGTAATTGTCGTTCTATCGATCATATAAGCATAATATGGCTAATAATATGAGTTAGAATGATAATAATAAGAGTAATAAGTATAGGAAATTATCGTTCTATCGATCATATAAACATAATATGGCTAATGATATGAGTTAGATTGATAATAATAAGAGTAGTAAGTATAGTAATTGTCGTTCTATCGATCATATAAGCATAATATGGCTGATAATATGAGTTACATTGACAATAATAAGAGTAATTAGTATAGTAATGGTCGTTCTATCGATCATATCTGAATAATATGGTTAATAATATGAGTTAGATTGATAATAGTGAGTGTAATAAGTATAGTAATTGTCGTTCTATCGATCATATAAGCACAATATGGCTAATAATATGAGTTAGATTGATAATAATAAGAGTAATAAGTATAGTAATTGTCGTTCTATCGATCATATATAAGCATAATATGGCTAATAATTTGAGTTAGATTGATAATATGAGAGTAATAAGTATAGTAATTGTCGTTCTATCGATCACATCTGCTTAATATGGTTAATAATATGAGTTGGATTGATAACAGTGAGTTGTAATAAGTATAGTAATTGTCGTTCTATCGATCATATAACCATAATATGGCTAATAATATGAGTTAGATTGATAACTGTGAGTGTAATAAGTATAGTAAATGTCGTTCTATCGATCATGTAAGCATAATATGGCTAATAATATGAGTTAGATTGATAATAATAAGAATAACAAGTATAGTAATTGTCGTTCTATCGATCATATAAGCATAATATGGCTAATAATATAATTTAGATTGATAATAGTGAGTGTAATAAGTATAGTAATTGTCGTTCTATCGATCATATAAGTTCAATATGGCTAATAATATGAGTTAGATTGATAATAATAAGAGTAATGAGTATAGTAATTGTCGTTCTATCGATCATATCTGCGTAATATGGTTAATAATATGATTTAGATTGATAATAGTGAGTGCAATAAGTATAGTAATTGTCGTTCTATATCGATCATATCTGCATAATATGGTTAATAATATGAGTTAGATTGATAAAAGTGAGTGTAATAAGTGTAGTAATTGTCGTTCTATCGATCATATAAGCATAATAATGGCTAATAATATGAGCTAGATTGATAACAATAAGAGTAATAAGTATAGTAAATTGTCGTTCTATCGATCATATCTGCATAATATGGTTAATAATATGAGTTAGATTGATAATAGTGAGTGTAATATGTGTAGTAATTGTCGTTCTATCGATCATATAAGCATAATATGGCTAATAATATGAGTTAGATTGATAATAATAAGAGTAATAAGTATAGGAATTGTCGTTCTATCGATCATATAAACATAATATGGCTAATGATATGAGTTAGATTGATAATAATAAGAGTAGTAAGTATAGTAATTGTCGTTCTATCGATCATATAAGCATAATATGGCTGATAATATGAGTTACATTGATAATAATAAGAGTAATAAGTATAGTAATTGTCGTTCTATCGATCATATAAGCATAATATGGCTAATAATATGAGTTAGTTTGATAATAATAAGAGTAATAAGTATAGTAATTGTCGTTCTATCGATCATATAAGCATAATATGACTAATAATATGAGTTAGATTGAAAATAGTGAGCGTAATAAGTATATCAATTGTCGTTCTATCGATCATATAAGCACAATATGGCTAATAATATGAGTTAGATTGATAATAATAAGAGTAATAAGTATAGTAATTGTCGTTCTATCGATCATATCAGCATAATATGGTTAATAATATGAGTTAGATTGATAATAATAAGAGTAATGAGTATAGTAATTGTCGTACTATCGATCATATAAGCATAATATGGCTAATAATATGAGGTAGATTGATAATAATAAGAGTAATAGGTATAGTAATTGTCGTTCTACCGATCATATAAGCATAATATGGCTCATAATATGAGTTAGATTGATAATAATAAGAGTAATAAGTATAGTAATTGTCGTCCTATCGATCACATCTGCATAATATGGTTAATAATATGAGTTGGATTGATAATAGTGAGTGTAATAAGTGTAGTAATTGTGGTTCTATCGGTCATATAAGCATAATATGGCTAATAATATGAGTTAGATTGATAATAATAAGAGTAATAAGTATAGTAATTGTGGTTCTATCGGTCATATAAGCATAATATGGCTAATAATATGAGTTAGATTGATAATAATAAGAGTAATAAGTATAGTAATTGTCGTTCTATCGATCATATAAGCATAATATGACTAATAATATGAGTTAGATTGAAAATAGTGAGCGTAATAAGTATATCAATTGTCGTTCTATCGATCATATAAGCACAATATGGCTAATAATATGAGTTAGATTGATAATAATAAGAGTAATAAGTATAGTAATTGTCGTTCTATCGATCATATAAGCATAATATGACTAATAATATGAGTTAGATTGATAAGAGTGAGTGTAATAAGTATAGTAATTGTCGTTCTATCGAACCTTATGCATAATATGGCTAATAATATGAGTTAGATTGATAATAATAAGAGTAATAAGCATAGTAATTGTCGTTCTATCGATCATATAAGCATAATATGACTAATAATATGAGTTAGATTGGAAATAGTGAGTGTAATAAGTATATCAATTGTCGTTCTATCGATCATATAAGCATTATATGACTAATAATATGAGTTAGATTGAAAATAGTGAGCGTAATAAGTATATCAATTGTCGTTCTATCGATCATATAAGCACAATATGGCTAATAATATGAGTTAGATTGATAATAATAAGAGTAATAAGTATATCTATCGATCATATCAGCATAATATGGTTAATAATATGAGTTAGATTGATAATAATAAGAGTAATGAGTATAGTAATTGTCGTACTATCGATCACATAAGCATAATATGGCTAATAATATGAGGTAGATTGATAATAATAAGAGTAATAGGTATAGTAATTGTCGTTCTATCGATCATATCTGCATAATATGGTTAATAGTATGAGTTAGATTGATAATAGTGTGTTTAATAAGTATAGTAATTGTCGTTCTATCGATCATATAAGCATAATATGGGTAATAATATGAGTTAGATTGATAATAATAAGAGTAAAGTGTATAGTAATTGTCGTCCTATCGATCATATAAGCATAATATGGCTAATAATTTGAGTTAGATTGATAACAGTGAGTGTAATAAGTATAGTGATTGTCGTTCTGTCGATCACATAAGCATAGTATGGCTAATAATATGAGTTAGATTGATAATAATAAGAGTAATAAGTATAGTAATTGTCGTCCTATCGATCATATAAGCATAATATGTCTAATAATATGAGATAGATTGATAATGATAAGAGTAATAAGTACAGTAATTTTGGTTCTATCGATCATATAAGCATAATATGGCTAATAATATGAGTTAGATTGATAATAATAAGAGAAATGAGTATAGTAATTATCGTTCTACCGAACATATAAGCATAATATGGCTAATAATATGAGTTAGGTTGATAACAATAAGAGTAATAAGTATAGTAATTGTCGTTCTATCGATCATATAAGCATAATATGGTTAATAATATGAGTTAGATTGATAATAGTGAGTGTAATATGTGTAGTAATTGTCGTTATATCGATCATATAAGCATAATATGGCTAATAATATGAGTTAGATTGATAATAATAAGAGTAATAAGTATAGGAATTGTCGTTCTATCGATCATATAAACATAATATGGCTAATGATATGAGTTAGATTGATAATAATAAGAGTAGTAAGTATAGTAATTGTCGTTCTATCGATCATATAAGCATAATATGGCTGATAATATGAGTTACATTGATAATAATAAGAGTAATTAGTATAGTAATGGTCGTTCTACCGATCATATCTGCATAATATGGTTAATAATATGAGTTAGATTGATAATAGTGAGTGTATTAAGTATAGTAATTGTCGTTCTCTCGATCATATAAGCATAATATGGCTAATAATATGAGTTAGATTGATAATAATAAGAGTAATAAGTATAGTAATTGTCGTTCTATCGGTCATATAACCATAATATGGCTAATAATATGAGTTAAATTGATAACAGTGAGTGTAATAAGTATAGTAATTGTCGTTCTATCGATCATATAAGCATAATGTGGCTAATAATATGAGTTAGATTGATAATAATAAGAGTAATAAGTATAGTAATTGTCGTTCTATCGATCATATAAGCATAATATGGCTAATAATATGAGTTAGTTTGATAATAATAAGAGTAATAAGTATAGTAATTGTCGTTCTATCGATCATATAAGCATAATATGACTAATAATATGAGTTAGATTGAAAATAGTGAGCGTAATAAGTATATCAATTGTCGTTCTATCGATCATATAAGCACAATATGGCTAATAATATGAGTTAGATTGATAATAATAAGAGTAATAAGTATAGTAATTGTCGTTCTATCGATCATATCAGCATAATATGGTTAATAATATGAGTTAGATTGATAATAATAAGAGTAATGAGTATAGTAATTGTCGTACTATCGATCATATAAGCATAATATGGCTAATAATATGAGGTAGATTGATAATAATAAGAGTAATAGGTATAGTAATTGTCGTTCTACCGATCATATAAGCATAATATGGCTAATAATATGAGTTAGATTGATAATAATAAGAGTAATAAGTATAGTAATTGTCGTCCTATCGATCACATCTGCATAATATGGTTAATAATATGAGTTGGATTGATAATAGTGAGTGTAATAAGTGTAGTAATTGTGGTTCTATCGGTCATATAAGCATAATATGGCTAATAATATGAGTTAGATTGATAATAATAAGAGTAATATGTATAGTAATTGTGGTTCTATCGGTCATATAAGCATAATATGGCTAATAATATGAGTTAGATTGATAATAATAAGAGTAATAAGTATAGTAATTGTCGTTCTATCGATCATATAAGCATAATATGACTAATAATATGAGTTAGATTGAAAATAGTGAGCGTAATAAGTATATCAATTGTCGTTCTATCGATCATATAAGCACAATATGGCTAATAATATGAGTTAGATTGATAATAATAAGAGTAATAAGTATAGTAATTGTCGTTCTATCGATCATATAAGCATAATATGACTAATAATATGAGTTAGATTGATAAGAGTGAGTGTAATAAGTATAGTAATTGTCGTTCTATCGAACCTTATGCATAATATGGCTAATAATATGAGTTAGATTGATAATAATAAGAGTAATAAGCATAGTAATTGTCGTTCTATCGATCATATAAGCATAATATGACTAATAATATGAGTTAGATTGGAAATAGTGAGTGTAATAAGTATATCAATTGTCGTTCTATCGATCATATAAGCATAATATGACTAATAATATGAGTTAGATTGATAATAATAAGAGTAATGAGTATAGTAATTGTCGTACTATCGATCATATAAGCATAATATGGCTAATAATATGAGGTAGATTGATAATAATAAGAGTAATAGGTATAGTAATTGTCGTTCTATCGATCATATCTGCATAATATGGTTAATAGTATGAGTTAGATTGATAATAGTGTGTTTAATAAGTATAGTAATTGTCGTTCTATCGATCATATAAGCATAATATGGTTAATAATATGAGTTAGATTGATAATAGTGAGTGTAATAAGTATAGTAATTGTCGTTATATCGATCATATAAGCATAATATGGCTAATCATATGAGTTAGATTGATAATAATAAGAGTAATAAGTATAGTAATTGTCGTTCTATCGATCATATAAGCATAATATGACTAATAATATGAGTTAGATTGATAACAGTGAGTGTAATAAGTATAGTAATTGTCGTTCTATCGAACCTTATGCATAATATGGCTAATAATATGAGTTAGATTGATAATAATAAGAATAAAAAGTATAGTAATTATCGTTCTATCGATCATATAAGCATAATATGGCTAATAATATAATTTAGATTGATAATAGTGAGTGTAATAAGTATAGTAATTGTCGTTCTATCGATCATATAAGTTCAATATGGCTAATAATATGAGTTAGATTGATAATAATAAGAGTAATGAGTATAGTAATTGTCGTTCTATCGATCATATCTGCGTAATATGGTTAATAATATGATTTAGATTGATAATAGTGAGTGCAATAAGTATAGTAATTGTCGTTCTATCGATCATATCTGCATAATATGGTTAATAATATGAGTTAGATTGATAAAAGTGAGTGTAATAAGTGTAGTAATTGTCGTTCTATCGATCATATAAGCATAATATGGCTAATAATATGAGCTAGATTGATAACAATAAGAGTAATAAGTATAGTAATTGTCGTTCTATCGATCATATCTGCATAATATGGTTAATAATATGAGTTAGATTGATAATAGTGAGTGTAATATGTGTAGTAATTGTCGTTCTATCGATCATATAAGCATAATATGGCTAATAATATGAGTTAGATTGATAATAATAAGAGTAATAAGTATAGGAATTGTCGTTCTATCGATCATATAAACATAATATGGCTAATGATATGAGTTAGATTGATAATAATAAGAGTAGTAAGTATAGTAATTGTCGTTCTATCGATCATATAAGCATAATATGGCTGATAATATGAGTTACATTGATAATAATAAGAGTAATTAGTATAGTAATGGTCGTTCTACCGATCATATCTGCATAATATGGTTAATAATATGAGTTAGATTGATAATAGTGAGTGTATTAAGTATAGTAATTGTCGTTCTCTCGATCATATAAGCATAATATGGCTAATAATATGAGTTAGATTGATAATAATAAGAGTAATAAGTATAGTAATTGTCGTTCTATCGGTCATATAACCATAATATGGCTAATAATATGAGTTAAATTGATAACAGTGAGTGTAATAAGTATAGTAATTGTCGTTCTATCGATCATATAAGCATAATGTGGCTAATAATATGAGTTAGATTGATAATAATAAGAGTAATAAGTATAGTAATTGTCGTTCTATCGATCATATAAGCATAATATGGCTAATAATATGAGTTAGTTTGATAATAATAAGAGTAATAAGTATAGTAATTGTCGTTCTATCGATCATATAAGCATAATATGACTAATAATATGAGTTAGATTGAAAATAGTGAGCGTAATAAGTATATCAATTGTCGTTCTATCGATCATATAAGCACAATATGGCTAATAATATGAGTTAGATTGATAATAATAAGAGTAATAAGTATAGTAATTGTCGTTCTATCGATCATATCAGCATAATATGGTTAATAATATGAGTTAGATTGATAATAATAAGAGTAATGAGTATAGTAATTGTCGTACTATCGATCATATAAGCATAATATGGCTAATAATATGAGGTAGATTGATAATAATAAGAGTAATAGGTATAGTAATTGTCGTTCTACCGATCATATAAGCATAATATGGCTAATAATATGAGTTAGATTGATAATAATAAGAGTAATAAGTATAGTAATTGTCGTCCTATCGATCACATCTGCATAATATGGTTAATAATATGAGTTGGATTGATAATAGTGAGTGTAATAAGTGTAGTAATTGTGGTTCTATCGGTCATATAAGCATAATATGGCTAATAATATGAGTTAGATTGATAATAATAAGAGTAATAAGTATAGTAATTGTGGTTCTATCGGTCATATAAGCATAATATGGCTAATAATATGAGTTAGATTGATAATAATAAGAGTAATAAGTATAGTAATTGTCGTTCTATCGATCATATAAGCATAATATGACTAATAATATGAGTTAGATTGAAAATAGTGAGCGTAATAAGTATATCAATTGTCGTTCTATCGATCATATAAGCACAATATGGCTAATAATATGAGTTAGATTGATAATAATAAGAGTAATAAGTATAGTAATTGTCGTTCTATCGATCATATAAGCATAATATGACTAATAATATGAGTTAGATTGATAAGAGTGAGTGTAATAAGTATAGTAATTGTCGTTCTATCGAACCTTATGCATAATATGGCTAATAATATGAGTTAGATTGATAATAATAAGAGTAATAAGCATAGTAATTGTCGTTCTATCGATCATATAAGCATAATATGACTAATAATATGAGTTAGATTGGAAATAGTGAGTGTAATAAGTATATCAATTGTCGTTCTATCGATCATATAAGCATAATATGACTAATAATATGAGTTAGATTGAAAATAGTGAGCGTAATAAGTATATCAATTGTCGTTCTATCGATCATATAAGCACAATATGGCTAATAATATGAGTTAGATTGATAATAATAAGAGTAATAAGTATAGTAATTGTCGTTCTATCGATCATATCAGCATAATATGGTTAATAATATGAGTTAGATTGATAATAATAAGAGTAATGAGTATAGTAATTGTCGTACTATCGATCATATAAGCATAATATGGCTAATAATATGAGGTAGATTGATAATAATAAGAGTAATAGGTATAGTAATTGTCGTTCTATCGATCATATCTGCATAATATGGTTAATAGTATGAGTTAGATTGATAATAGTGTGTTTAATAAGTATAGTAATTGTCGTTCTATCGATCATATAAGCATAATATGGGTAATAATATGAGTTAGATTGATAATAATAAGAGTAAAGTGTATAGTAATTGTCGTCCTATCGATCATATAAGCATAATATGGCTAATAATTTGAGTTAGATTGATAACAGTGAGTGTAATAAGTATAGTGATTGTCGTTCTGTCGATCACATAAGCATAGTATGGCTAATAATATGAGTTAGATTGATAATAATAAGAGTAATAAGTATAGTAATTGTCGTCCTATCGATCATATAAGCATAATATGTCTAATAATATGAGATAGATTGATAATGATAAGAGTAATAAGTACAGTAATTTTGGTTCTATCGATCATATAAGCATAATATGGCTAATAATATGAGTTAGATTGATAATAATAAGAGAAATGAGTATAGTAATTATCGTTCTACCGAACATATAAGCATAATATGGCTAATAATATGAGTTAGGTTGATAACAATAAGAGTAATAAGTATAGTAATTGTCGTTCTATCGATCATATAAGCATAATATGGTTAATAATATGAGTTAGATTGATAATAGTGAGTGTAATAAGTATAGTAATTGTCGTTATATCGATCATATAAGCATAATATGGCTAATCATATGAGTTAGATTGATAATAATAAGAGTAATAAGTATAGTAATTGTCGTTCTATCGATCATATAAGCATAATATGACTAATAATATGAGTTAGATTGATAACAGTGAGTGTAATAAGTATAGTAATTGTCGTTCTATCGAACCTTATGCATAATATGGCTAATAATATGAGTTAGATTGATAATAATAAGAATAAAAAGTATAGTAATTATCGTTCTACCGATCATATAAGCATAATATGGCTAATAATATGAGTTAGGTTGATAACAATAAGAGTAATAAGTATAGTAATTGTCGTTCTATCGATCATATAAGCATAATATGGTTAATAATATGAGTTAGATTGATAATAGTGAGTGTAATAAGTATAGTAATTGTCGTTATATCGATCATATAAGCATAATATGGCTAATCATATGAGTTAGATTGATAATAATAAGAGTAATAAGTATAGTAATTGTCGTTCTATCGATCATATAAGCATAATATGACTAATAATATGAGTTAGATTGATAACAGTGAGTGTAATAAGTATAGTAATTGTCGTTCTATCGAACCTTATGCATAATATGGCTAATAATATGAGTTAGATTGATAATAATACGAGTAATAAGTATAGTAATTGTCGTTCTATCGATCATATAAGCATAATATGGCTAATAATATGAGTTAGATTGATAATGATAAGAGTAATAAGTACAGTAATTTTGGTTCTATCGATCATATAAGCATAATATGGCTAATAATATGAGTTAGATGGATAATAATAGGAGTAATATGTATAGTAATTGTCGTTCTATCGATTATATCTGCATAATGTGGTAAATAATATGAGTTAGATTGATAATAGTGAGTGTAATAAGTATAGTAATTGTCGTTCTGTCGATCATATAAGCATAATATGGCTAATAATGTGAGTTAGATTCATAATAATAATAGTAATAAGTATGGTAATTGTCGTTCTATCGATCATATAAACATAATATGTCTAATAATATGAGTTACGTTGATAATAATAAGAGTAATAAGTATAGTAATTGACATTCAATTATCATATAGGCATAATATGGGTAATAATATGAGTCAGATTGTTAATAATAAGAGTAATAAGTATAGTAATTGTCGTCCTATCGACCATATAAGCATAATATGGCTAATAATATGAGTTAGGGTGATAATAATAACAGTAGTGAGTATAGTAATTGTCGTTCTATCGATCATATAAGCATGATATGGCAAATAATATGAGTTAGATTGATAATAATAAGAGTAATAAGAATAGTAATTGTCGTTCAATCGATCATATCTGCATAATATGGTAAATAATAAGAGTTAGATTGATAATAGTGAGTGTAATAGGTATAGTAATTGTCGTTCTATCGATCATTTAAGCATAATATGGCTAATAATATGAGTTGGATTGATAATAATAAGAGTAATAATTATAGTAATTGTCGTCCTATCGATCATATAAGCATAATATGGTTAATAATATGAGTTAGATTGATAACAGTGAGTGTAATAAGTATAGTGATTGTCGTTCTGTCGATCACATAAGCACAATATGGCTAATAATATGAGTTGGATTGATAATAATAAGAGTAATAAGTATAGTAATTGTGGTTCTATCGATCATATAAGCATAATATGGCTAATAATATGAGTTAGATGGATAATAATAGGAGTAATATGTATAGTAATTGTCGTTCTATCGATTATATCTGCATAATGTGGTAAATAATATGAGTTAGATTGATAATAGTGAGTGTAATAAGTATAGTAATTGTCGTTCTGTCGATCATATAAGCATAATATGGCTAATAATGTGAGTTAGATTGATAATAATAAGAGTAAAAAGTATAGTAATTGACATTCAATTATCATATAAGCATAATATGGGTAATAATATGAGTTAGATTGATAATAATAAGAGAAATAAGAATAGTAATTGTCGTTCAATCGATCATATCCGCATAATATGGTTAATAATATGAGTTAGATTGATAATAGTGAGTGTTATAGGTATAGTAATTGTCATTCTATCGATCATATAAGCATAATATGGCTGATAATATGAGTTAGATTGATAATGATAAGAGTAATAAGTATAGCAATTGTCGTTCTATCGATCATATAAGCATAATATGGCTAATAATATGAGTTAGATTGATAATAATAAGAGTAATAAGTATAGTAATTGTCGTTCTATCGATCATTTAAGCATAATATGGCTAATAATATGAGTTGGATTGATAATAATAAGAGTAGTAAGTATAGTAATTGCGGTTCTATCGATCATATAAGCATAATATGGCTAATAATATGAGTTGGATTGATAATAATAAGAGTAATAAGTATAGTAATTGTGGTTCTATCGATCATATAAGCATAATATGGCTAATAATATGAGTTAGATGGATAATAATAGGAGTAATATGTATAGTAATTGTCGTTCTATCGATTATATCTGCATAATGTGGTAAATAATATGAGTTAGATTGATAATAGTGGGTGTAATAAGTATAGTAATTGTCGTTCTGTCGATCATATAAGCATAATACGGCTAATAATGTGAGTTAGATTGATAATAATAAGAGTAATAAGTTTAGAAATTGTCGTTCTATCGATCATATAAGCTCAATATGGCTAATAATATGAGTTGGATTGATAATAATAAGAGTAATAAGTATAGTAATTGTGGTTCTATCGATCATATAAGCATAATATGGCTAATAATATGAGTTAGATTGATAATAATAAGAGTAATAAGTATAGTAATTGTCGTTCTATCGAACCTTATGCATAATATGGCTAATAATATGAGTTAGATTGATAATAATAAGAGTAATAAGCATAGTAATTGTCGTTCTATCGATCATACCAGCATAATATGACTAATAATATGTGTTGGATTGAAAATAGTGAGTGTAATAAGTATATCAATTGTCGTTCTATCGATCATATAAGCATAATATGACTAATAATATGAGTTAGATTGATAACAGTGAGTGTAATAAGTATAGTAATTGTCGTTCTATCGAACCTTATGCATAATATGGCTAATAATATGAGTTAGATTGATAATAATAAGAGTAAAAAGTATAGTAATTATCGTTCTCCCGATCATATAAGCATAATATGGCTAATAATATGAGTTAGATTGATAACTGTGAGTGTATAAGTAGTAATTGTCGTTCTATCGATCATATAACCATAATATGGCTAATAATATGAGTTAGATTGATAACTGTGAGTGTAATAAGTATAGTAAATGTCGTTCTATCGATCATGTAAGCATAATATGGCTAATAATATGAGTTAGATTGATAATAATAAGAGTAACAAGTATAGTAATTGTCGTTCGATCGATCATGTCTGCTTAATATGGTTAATAATATGAGTTGGATTGATAACAGTGAGTGTAATAAGTATAGTAATTGTCGTTCTATCGATCATGTAAGCATAATATGGCTAATAATATGAGTTGGATTGATAATAATAAGAGTAATAATTATAGTAATTGTCGTCCTATCGATCATATAAGCATAATATGGTTAATAATATGAGTTAGATTGATAACAGTGAGTGTAATAAGTATAGTGATTGTCGTTCTGTCGATCACATAAGCACAATATGGCTAATAATATGAGTT